>NW_025533608.1:635000-642500 GCF_020615455.1 Coregonus clupeaformis | reverse complement strand
AGAGTGAGGCATTTTTCAGAGGTATGCACGCAGTGATGGAACTTAAGGATTTTGTTAACTAGCCAGCCGGGCTAGTAGATTGTGATTTCACTCTAGCCCGGGTAACATTCAGGTCCAAAATCTGGGCCGTGCGATGTAAAAAAAAATTGACAGGCCTGACAGGCTAGTTCGGCACATTTTCTACTAGCTGAACAGCACTAGCCTCAGGCTAAGGGGTTAGATTCATTTCCATCCCAGTATGCACGGCACCCAAAACATGACAAACTTTGTAAATTGTTTGCAAAATCAAACATTATGCATGTGAAGTCAACACCAAAAATACTGCAGTTCAAAATAAACACTTGGACCGGTATTGAATTGGCCTCTTAAAATTCTCTATGAATACAATTTGAGATGTAATTTTAACTGAGTGCCGAAAAGCGCGTAAGTAAACAAACTTTTCAGTATGAATACATGCCTTTCAGCGTCAGTATCAGGATGGAGCAGAAGCTGGAAATGGACAGAGACTCAGAAAATGGAGGTCATGTAAGGGGTTGCAGAAATATCCTTGCTTGAGGCACAGTTCAGCAATAATTTTTCCTCTAGATCAAAAAAATAGAGAAAGACCAATAGAGGGACACAGGAAGACTAGAGAAATGGATCCTCTTAAAATCTGACTGGGGTCAAAAGGTCAAAAATCACCAGAGTTGGACGTTGTAATAAAGCAAACGTCAGCCCTATAGACAGTAGACTGCCCTGGGGGTCAACTCTAGAGACAAACGCAGACAGGAGGACTTTAATACGGGAAGTCTTTTCAAGCCCTTGTGATCAACAAAAAATATATTTTAAAATCCCCTTGTTTTTTTAAAAGTATAAACAGAACTAAGCCAGCAGATAGTGATATGTATAGAACCCACAGGGTTTTATCTGGGTTGTTGCCAGATGTGCAATTGGGTCACCAGCATCAGCAAGGATGCATCTGTTCCCACACGTAATGACACAGTACAATATAAAACCATCTTTACAGCATTGCAACCTGTGACCATGTAGTAACTAATTTCAAACTTAGACAAGGACAGACGTGCAGACTTACCATTCATCCCTTCAGCGTAATCACGGCACAGCATTGCTCTGCTACATTAGTCTGTACGTATGTGTGAGAGAGAGGGAGTTTCGTCGGAGCGGTTATGGGCCACCGACGCTCTCTCAAAACCTCTGATCTCACCTCTGTGTGTGTCTGAAAAAGAAAGGGAGAGACAGAGAGAGACAGAAACAGCGAAAGGGAGGGAGGGAGGGAGGGAGGGAGAGTAAGAGATAGAGAAAGAGAGAGAGAAAAGAGAGACAGCCCTCTGATCTATCACACACCTCGTCATTGCGATCCTGGAACAAAACGGCACGAACACACACACACACACAGATGGAGAAAAACCCACCGCATAGCAGAGGGCCCAGACCTCGAACACAGCTCTCAGTTTGACACAGCAACATCTGGCCTTGTCTCTCTCTCTCCTCACACACAGCTCTCAGTTTGACACAGCAACATCTGGCCTTGTCTCTCTCTCTCCTCACACACAGCTCTGTTTGACACAGCAACATCTGGCCTTGTCTCTCTCTCTCCTCACACACAGCTCTCAGTTTGACATTTACTTGACTGTTATCAACATCTTTATTACAATATTAAGAGAATACTTCGCTTAGAGTGCACTCACACTATATATATATATATATATATATAAAAAGTAAAGCAATGTAGAGGTTTGTACAGACATTTACATTTGCATTTTAGTCATTTAGCAGACGCTCTTATCCAGAGCGACTTACAGTTAGTGAGTGCATACATTATTTACTTTTTATTTTTCATACTTTATTTATTTTTCATTTTTCATACAGCTACATCATACATCATATCGTCCAAAATACACTCAGTGGTGTAAAGTACTTTAGTAAAAATACTTTAACGTACTACTTACTTATTTTCTTGAGGTATCTGTACTTTACTAGTTATATTTTGGACAACTTTTACTCCACTACATTCCTAAAGAAAATAATGTACTTTTTAATCCACACATTTTCCCTGACACCCAAAAGTACTTGTTATATTTGTAATGCTTCACAGGACAGAAAATTGTCAAATTCACACACTTATCAAGAGAACAACCTTGGTCATCCCTACTGCCTCTGATCTGGCAGACTCAATAAACACAAATGCTTCGTTTGTAAATTATGTCTGAGTGTTGGAGTGTGCCCCTGGCTATCCGTCAATAGAAAATAAAAAATAATAATTGTGCATCTGGTTTGTTTAATATAAGGAATATTAAATTATTCATACTTATACTTTTGATACTTAAGTATATTTTAGCAATTACATTTACTTTTGATACTTAAGTATTTTTTTAAAACCAAATACTTTGACTTTTACTCAAGTAGTATTTCACTGGGTGACTTTCACTTTTACTTGAGTCATTTTCTATTAAGGTATCTTTACTTTTAGTCAAGTGTGACAGTTGGGCACTTTTCTCCACCACTGACTACACTATGTGGTAACAGTTGGGGTTCGAGTAAATGTGAATATATCGATGAAAGATGGTGAGGATGAAGCGACCAACGATGATGTTTGAAATGCGTGACATGGGTGACAGTAAGAACACGACTGTGCATCGTGGCTCGGAGGGCGGTTGGTTTCAGGCCCGACGGGGACGGGGTGCTCATGTGGTGGGCGATCTGGTTCCCGGTATCTACTCACCCCCTGACGGCAAGGTATTGAGAAATAAACTACATTCTGGAAAAACTCTTAAAACATTTATAGTATACTGTTTTTCGGACAGGTATGAAATAAACTACAGGTAAAATACAACAGTATTTTGATTTGGTTTATACAGATTTAATGGCCAAGAAAATAGTCAAAGGTGCAGAAGATCTATACATTAAGCGAGGAGAGCAGTGGAGTCTACAGCTGGAAGACTGACGCCTCCACATAACTACAACTTCTTCAACCTTTCACTTATCTAGTTCGCCACACTGACACAAACGCAATGCACACGAGTTAAAATGACAATTAAGAGGTGTTTTTCCCCCAGACACAGATTTAGCCTAACCCGGGATTAAAAAGCAATTCAATGGAATAGGCTTCTTAGTCCAGGCCAGGACTGTGTCTGGGAAAACAAGCATCACAGTAAAATAACTGAAAAAAGTCAATATGATAAAGAATCCCAACAGTATTATATTTAATTTACAGTAGATATTTTACCAGATTAAAATGTTAGTCATGATTTCATTTACAGTAGATATTTTACCAGATTAAAATGTTAGTCATGATATTTCATTTACAGTAGATATTTTACCAGATTAAAATGTTAGTCATGATTTCATTTACAGTAGATATTTTACCAGATTAAAATGTTAGTCATGATATTTCATTTACAGCAGATATATTACCAGATTCAAATAGTCGGATTTCATTTACAGTAAATATCTTACCATATTCAAATATTATAGTCATTATATCTCATTTACAGTAGATATTTTACCAGATATTAAAATATATAGTCAAAATAGACAAAGGGAAAATGATGTTGTTTTTGAAACTCAATTCAGAACTCCTGGCTAAAATGATACAAAACCTCTAATTTCACTTTAAACGAATACATTATACATTCAATTGATGTAAGGGGGGGTAAACCCTAACCCTGGTAGATGGTGTTGACGGTAACATGAACTGCAGGTTAACGGGACTCGCCTACGTGTGGCTTCGGGAAAGTTCACGCACAACATGACTTCACGCACGGCACTGAATCACCCACACGACCGCAAACACAGGCCTGAAACATGACGGCATGTATTGAACACACACGCAAGTGCGTGTGTCCAGGAGTGTGAACATATATCATAGTACACGGCATCAATTGGAATGAACACACACACACACACACACACAGCGAGATGTATTTATAACTTCTAACCACCTGTGTGGAGGTGAGACAGGGTCATGAACCAGCCCAAAGCGTTTGACATTATCACACCTGTAAAGTTCCTGCTCTTAACGGAAAGCATGTGGCATTAGGCCAACATCACACACACACATTCTCGAAATAGAACCTAAGTAGTACCACACACATTCTCTAAAATAGAACCTAAGTAGTACCACACACATTCTCTAAAATAGAACCTAAGTAGTACCACACACATTCTCTAAAATAGAACCTAAGTAGTACCACACACATTCTCTAAAATAGAACCTAAGTAGTACCACACACATTCTCTAAAAATAGAACCTAAGTAGTACCACACACATTCTCTAAAATAGAACCTAAGTAGTACCACACACATTCTCTAAAATAGAACCTAAGTAGTACCACACATTCTCTAAAATAGAACCTAAGTAGTACCACACATTCTCTAAAAATAGAACCTAAGTAGTACCACACACATTCTCTAAAATAGAACCTAAGTAGTACCACACACATCTCTCTAAGAATAGAACCTTAGTAGTACCACACACATTCTCTAAAATAGAACCTTAGTAGTACCACACACATTCTCTAAAAATAGAACCTAAGTAGTACCACACACATTCTCTAAAATAGAACCTACGTAGTACCACACACATTCTCTAAAATAGAACCCAAGTAGTACCACACACATTCTCTAAAAATAGAACCTAAGTAGTACCACACACATTCTCTAAAATAGAACCTAAGTAGTACCACACATTCTCTAAAAATAGAACCTAAGTAGTACCACACACATTCTCTAAAAATAGAACCTAAGTAGTACCACACACATTCTCTAAAATAGAACCTAAGTAGTACCACACACATTCTCTAAAATAGAACCTAAGTAGTACCACACACATTCTCTAAAATAGAACCTAAGTAGTACCACACACATTCTCTAAAATAGAACCTAAGTAGTACCCACACATTCTCTAAAATAGAACCTAAGTAGTACCACACACATTCTCTAAAATAGAACCTAAGTAGTACCACACACATTCTCTAAAATAGAACCTAAGTAGTACCACACACATTCTCTAAAATAGAACCTAAGTAGTACCACACACATTCTCTAAAAATAGAACCTAAGTAGTACCACACACATTCTCTAAAATAGAACCCTAAGTAGTACCACACACATTCTCTAAAATGGAACCTAAGTAGTACCACACACATTCTCTAAAATAGAACCTAAGTAGTACCACACACATTCTCTAAAATAGAACCTAAGTAGTACCACACACATTCTCTAAAATAGAACCTAAGTAGTACCACACACATTCTCTAAAATAGAACCTAAGTACTACCACACACACAGACGCAAGCTGTACGCAGAAATATGGAACTCTGAAGCATCTAGAACACACAACATTCTGTGTATCAAAAGAAGGACAGAGACGCTATTTGATTGTCACCAGGCAATATAACGCAGGGCTTTTTATTTGATTCCTTTCAACTTTTTAGTCAGAACAACATCTAGCAGTAGGAAGCTAGCAATACTATCTCCTCCATTACTAGCATTTGAATGACAATTATATTCCACTGGATGGAATGGACAGATTGAAAATTAACCGTTTTTAAATTCAAACTGACATGTTCCCCTCTCAAACAGTTCAACACAACATGTCATAAACAAATTGAAAAAATATGGAACTAAAAAGTTCCTTTTAAAAGTTTTCAAACAATGGCCAACAAAACATTTCATCAAATCTGAACTGGAATGTTTTAACAGTTGGAAATACCTAACCTTAATACCGACCCCTAAGCACTGGCTAAAAACGACTGTTTCATACTGTATATTCCTTCTGCTAGTTGTCTGTGGTTGAAACATCCCTCTGCATTCTCCCCTCCGCCCACGGTCTAAAAGTTAGCTCTATTAGTTTCTTGTTCTGGCCTGTGTAGCCCTGGTCTGTTGTAGCCCTGGTCTCTGCTCTAGCCCTTCCCTAAGCGAAGGGGAAGGTCAGCAGAACAGCATGTCCTGGTCCCAGCTGCAGTTTATCCAGCGAGACAGAGCTGTCCGCAGCCAGGTTCTCAGGGTCCGTACTCAGCTTGACTTTAGCCTGCTCCGGGAGACTCAGGTCTGGGAAGAGGAGGAGGGGAAATCCTGTCAGTATTTTAACGTATATATATTTTTTTAAATCATGTTTTGACTTCTCATTTGTTGCTGCTTGACCATTTATTGCTTTTCAGGCTATACTCTGGTCTCGTTGGAAAATACGTCTCAATGTGATCTCCGAATAAATAACGATATTCAAATGAATAAATACCTTGGTAGTTGAGGTCCATGGTTAGGGTGGCGGAGCCCCAGTTGACGGCCGTCACGTATCTCTGCTCTGGTCCCACAGCGCAGGAAGCGAGGGATGAGGAGGAGGAGTGAGGGGGAAGTAGTCTCCCGTGGAGGAGGGAACGTTCTTACCCCACTCAGGTCAGAGAGGGTCTTAAACCACGAACGACAGGTCAGACGATGAGTTTTCTGGGCCTGGAGAGGAGGGAGGAGAGAGAGATTAGATTTGTTTGATTAGGGTCCCCCATGCCGACTCCAACGGCGGCAGCTAGTCTTACTGGGGTCCGAGCAGATAACAAAGAAAATACTTTACAATTTACATACATTTAAAAACGTTAACATGTAGTGTGTGCATCTATCAGTTCCACATACATGTCAGTACATACACACAACAAGTAGGTCAGCATGGGGGAGAGGCGTTGTGCCGTGAGGCGTTGCTTTAATAGTTTTTTATAAAACCAGGTTTGCTGTTCACTTGCACTATGAAGATGGAAGGGAGTTCCATGCACTCATGGTTCTGTATAATACTGTAAGTTTCCCTTGAATTTGTTCTGGACCTGGGGACTGAAAATACTCCCTGGTGGCATGTCTGGTGGGGTAAGTGTGTCTGTGTCAGTGTTGAGAGTGAGAGAGGGGGGAGAGGAAGAGAGAGCGAGAGGTGAGGGGGAAGAGAGAGGAGAGGGAGGAGGAGAGAGAGAGGGAGAGAGTAAAGAGAGATCAACCACATTACTTTAATGACTGGGTGATATAAGTATGCTGTTAGGGTTAGTAATTTGACATTTTATCATTTAGCAGACGCTCTTATCCAGAGCGACTTACAGTCAAGTGAGTGCATAATTTTTTTTCATACTGCTCCCCGTGGGAATCGAACCCACAACCTGGCGTTGCAAGCGCCCACGCTCACCAACTGAGCTACAGGAGACTACAGAGATAAAGGAAACCCCAACATAAAGTGTCTTAATAGGACGTTGGGCCACCATCGACAGAACAGCTTCAGCGCTGTTACATGTAGCTAACACTAGAGGGTGGTATAACAAGTACCTCAGCAGTCTCGTTGTTCCCAGCTCCTTCAGCCGCCGCCTCCTCCTCAATGTCCCACAGCATCTTAGGAGAGGTGGAGCCCTGAGAGAGAGAGGAGTTAACGCCAGACAAGGAACTCTGCTTTAAAAAATATTACAAGGGTAGGCAAGGCAAGAGTATCGGTTCATCTCTAAAGCTTGTTTGTTCAGAACATTGTTTATCAAC
>NW_025533608.1:577500-622500 GCF_020615455.1 Coregonus clupeaformis | reverse complement strand
CTTCAGTCAGGAGGAGATCATGAAAAGGTGGAGAGTATTTTAAGGCTTTATTCAGACCCAAGATCCATTGTGATTCTACACTATAATATTCTCTATTGTCAGCTGGATAGGATGAGCAGAGAGTCCAGACAGTATTAATGACATCAACAGTCTTCAGTCAGCCTAATGGGACAAACAGATCACTCACCCTTCTTGTGTGCCTTTTCCAGCAGGATCAGCAGGTCCTGGTCCGTTCCTACAACAGGGTTCATGGAGACAAGGTCTAGTGTGTCTGCCTGGTCCTTCTGTACAGTGTGGAGAGGCCCCAGAACCAGGCCCTTCACCTTCAACTGGTTCAGACTGTCTAGTACCTCCACAACACCTGGAGAGAGGGGAGAGAGAGAGAGAGAGAGAGAGACAGAGAGACAGAGAGACAGAGAGACAGAGAGACAGAGAGACAGAGAGAGAGAGAGAGAGAGAGAGAGAGAGAGAGAGAGAGAGAGACAGAGAGAGAGAGAGAGAGAGAGAGAGAGAGAGAGAGAGACAGAGAGAGAGAGACAGAGAGAGAGAGAGAGAGAGAGAGAGAGAGAGAGAGAGAGAGAGAGAGAGAGAGAGAGAGAGACAGAGAGACAGAGAGCAGAGAGACAGAGAGAGAGAGAGAGAGAGAGAGAGAGAGAGAGAGAGAGAGAGAGAGAGAGAAAGAGAGAGAGAGACAGAGAGACAGAGAGACAGAGAGACAGAGACAGAGAGACAGAGAGAGAGTGAGAGACAGACAGAGAGAAATATAGAGAGAGAGAGAAATAGAGAGACAGAGAGAGCGAGAGAGAGAGAGGAATAGAGAGAGCGAGACAGAGAGAGAGAGAAATAGAGAGAGAGGGGGACAGAGAGGAGGGAGAGAGAGAGAGAGAGAGGAGGGGAGAGAGAGACAGAGAGAGAGAGAGAGAGAGAGAGAGAGAGAGAGAGAGAGAGAGAGAGAGAGAGAGAGAGAGAGAGAGAGAGAGAGAGAGAGACAGAGAGAGAGAGAAATAGAGAGAGAGAGAGAGAGAGAGAGAGAGAGAGAGAGAGAGAGAGAGAGAGAGGGGGGAGAGAGAGAGGGAGAGAGAGGGAGAGAGAGAGAGAGAGAGGGAGAGAGAGAGAGAGAGAGGAGAGAGAGAGAGAGAGAGAGAGAGAGAGAGAGAGAGAGAGAGAGAGAGAGAGAGAGAGAGAGAGAGAGAGAGAGAGAGAGAGAGAGAGAGGGGAGGGGGACAGAGAGGAGGGAGAGAGAGAGAGAGGGGACGGAGGGAGAGAGAGAGAGAGGGGGGACAGAGAGAGAGAGAGAGAGAGAGAGAGAGAGAGAGAGAGAGAGAGAGAGAGAGAGAGGGAGAGAGAGAGAGAGAGAGAGAGAGAGAGAGAGAGAGAGAGAGAGAGAGAGAGAGAGAGAGAGGGGGGGGGGACAGAGAGAGAGAGAGAGAGAGAGAGAGAGAGGAGGGGGACAGAGAGGAGGGAGAGAGAGAGAGAGGGGGACAGAGAGAGAGAGAGAGAGAGAGAGAGGGTGAATGACAGAAAGGTGAAGGGGAAAGGGAGAGGGTCGGGGGGTGGTGAGAGAGGACAGAGACGTGAGATAACAGGGATAGAAAAGGGGAAGTGTATGCTGAATATCTTTCCTTCAGTCCGTGCGTGAGGGGAAAACTGACAACAAAAAGACTAGTCACATTGCGTACGTGTACAGAAAAAGGGAAGAACTGTCTCTGAGTCTCCAATCAGTTTACTGTTAGCCAAAACATCAGGATGGGAAACTGGTTTCTCTTTTCTGTTTAACATAATGGGAGAAATGTGGGGAGATTCTGTTTAACATAATGGGAGAAATGTGGGGAGATTCTGTTTAACATAATGGGAGAAATGTGGGGAGATTCTGTTTAACATAATGGGAGAAAATGTGGGGAAAATGTCTCATTGAAAATTGAAAAAAGTAGACAGAACCTATTTTGGGGGTTTATCAAAGAGAAAGCGCAGCCTAGTCTGTCCTAAAAAAACGGCTAAATGACAACCACTAGTCTGTGTGTTCTATCAGAAAAGGGGAAGAGAGTCCTTTAAACCAATCTGAGACAGATGTTAGCCAAGTCAGCAGTCTACAGCCTGAAGGCCAGGGCCTGGTTTTCCCCCATAGCGATGGAATTTAGGCCTACCAGCGTTTTAACAACGCATCTTTCTTACAACGGACGGAGAATGTAACGTGCGGTTTCCCCAAGACACCACGCAGAGATATCGCTGCTCTGGGGTCAGCTCTCTCCATTCAAATCTTTCCTTAACATTAGAATTATTTCCACAATACTGACGACAGATCAGCTACCTAGAGAGAACGCCCTGTAATAATGCACTAGATCAAGATTTGGTAAATCATTGCACACATTAGGCTACACGTCGTGACATCGAGGCAAACATGATAGACGGCCGCCACATAGCTAAATAAAACTCAATTGAATGAACATAACATAGGCCTATGCAGCCTATACTGTAGATAGGCTATGTATCTGAATGCAGTCATCTCGGTTTTCATTTCAAACATATTGTTTTATCCTTCCCTTGTTTGTAACAATTGCACACAAAAAACACTTGCAACTTTGCATTTGTAGTCAACTTCATTTTGAAGTTATCAGCAGTCAGAGAGACAAATACACATCTTGATTCTATGTTTAGATCTTCTGTGTATTAAGTAGAATAAACACACCCAACTACACACTTGGCTGTTCCACCAGAGGTCTGAGGCAGTCGATAAATAACCGGAGTTTTCAAGTGCAACTTTAGTAACGATGGTTTTGGGGAAACAGCTCGGAGATTTAACGATGCTCCTACGAAGGTTCTAACGATGAACTTAGCCTTTAGATGGTTTTGGGAAACCGGTCCCTGGGCCGTCTGGAGGTATGAGATGGTCACAAGACACTCAGCCCCTGCCAAACTGGCCAAATTAGAACCACAAGGCAAACCACTTATTTGGGACCAAGCAGGCTGTTCACGTTATACTCATGTCATGACGGTTGCTAGAAGCCGCTGTTCCTTCCCTTTTTTTATTTTTTTTATTTCACCTTTATTTAACCAGGTAAGCCAGTTGAGAACAAGTTCTCATTAACAACTGCGACCTGGCCAAGATAAAGATTAGGGCCTTTAATTTGACTCTCTTGTGGTGGTTGAAGACGTCCAGGTCAGAGACCTGGTAGAGGACCCCCGGTTCCACCAGTATGATCTACTACATTACCCATAAGGATGTGTGTACGAGGTCCTGTTTTATCTTAGTAGATATTCCTGAAGCTAATGGTGTCCTATCGCCTTATCAATACCCTCACCTTTAATTCCCTTGTCTTGATTGAAGGCGCCCAGGTCAGATATCTGATAGAGAGGACCCTGATTCCACCAGTTCATCTCAGGTATGGGTTTACACCTGGGGGCCTGGACGATGATCACTATGGCCCCAGCCAGCATCCCCACCCAGCCCAGCCAGAACAGCGCCAGGAGCACCCAGCGAGTCCTCACCCACCTGGAGGGGAGAGAGAGGGGGAGGAGAGGGAGAGGGGAGAGAGAGGGTGAAATAAGTTTCAATTGTATACTGAACAAAAAATACAAACGCATCATGTAAAGTGCTGGTCCCATTTTTCATGAGCTGTGGAGTATTTCTGTCTGTAATGAAGCCCTTTTGTGGTGAAAAACTCATTCTGATTGGCAGGGCCTGGCTCCCCAGTCGGTGATCCTGTCTCCCAAGTGGGTAGGCCTGGGTAGGCCTATGCCCTCCCAGGCCCACCCATGGCTGTGCCCCTGCCCAGTCATGTGAAATCTATAGATTAGGGCCTAATAAATTGTTGCGTTTATATTTTTGTTCAGTATACAATATACATAACATATTCAGCAATTCAAATCAGCAAATTGATTTCAAGCAACATTATGTTGAATTTAAGTAGTTAGTTGTACAGTTAAGTAGTAGCCAACAATAACCAACCCGGGTGTGCCAGCGACTTTCATGAGCTCTTCCTTCGACAGCCCGGTAAACTTAACATCCTCCTCCGGTACCTTCAGCTTCACGCTCCCATTCTTCTCAGCCCCCGGTCCGTCGCCGGTCATCGGTAACTTCTCCTGGTCCAACTCGTTCAACTCAACATCCTTCATATCGACCTCTGTGTCCTTACTCATGTTCGGGAGGGTTTTGTTTTCGCCTGTAGAAAAGAGTGAGTAGAGTGTCGACATTATTTTGGTCAAGTTCAGTTTCAATTAAATGGAAACTTTGTAGCATATCCCCCGAATGCAGGACACAAAGTAGCCTACACTTTCCCAACGTTAGTCCATTTTAAATAGGTTTTTTCCGAGAACGAAAGGCAGTTTTTTTTTGCTTTCCTGACAACTGTTGATTTGTGAAAAGTAGACTACTCGATTCAAATCATTATTATATTGTCGTGATTTATCTTCAGGGCGGCTACCTAACTAAATCGTTTTGTTAACTAAACAAACAACTAGTTAGTTAGGTAGCTACCGAATTTTCTTAGCTAATCAGATGATGATAATCGCGCGCATATCATTAACTGTTAAAAAGAAGTTGAGTCAGACTCCGTTGAGTTTGCAACAGATATAGATATAGATATATGTATACCTACTTCCACTCACTTGTATCTCCTCTCTCCCCTACTGTAAAATGTCTTACAGCGTCAGGGGCTCACTCCTATTTATAGGGTCGTGTCTCCGCCCACAATTTAAGGACACACCAATAAAAGCCCTGACAGTAGAGGTTACCGTTTGATTGACGTACACATCACACTTTACAACACCCTTCCGCATGATTTGGTTGGAATGTATCGAGCAAGCAACAGGTTCTGGATCTTTGAGTCCCTTTCAACCTTTTGAAATCAGAGAAAATTGTGAGAAAAACACTGCAAAGAAACTCATATGAAGTTGTGAAGCTACAAGCCAGCCAGCACCCTTTGAATCTTAGGCATTTTGTATGGACCGTGGTGATTTTAACATGACTATATTGGTGGGGCAAACTCAATAAACAAAGCTTTTTTTATATGCTTCGAAACCAGTAACTCCACTTGCTACACGATGAATGCACTAATAACCAATACGAGAAATGAGCTTTGAGCCACACACACAAACGTTATAACATTTGGTTTATGATCAGTTAATGGCTGATTTCCCATATCTTTAGTTCTTACTGCACTGAAGACCAAGGTAGTCCAGCATACTTTTATAGAGTAAACTCTTAGCCACAGGAAGTAGGAGTGCAATAATTTTGCCAAAATTAAGACTCATAAAAATTATTTCCCCAAAAGTTATATGCTACTGTCTAAATACTACACCAGAGAGCATAATTTAACTACAGAGGATCAATAGCTTCTTAATAAATAGCTGTGGATTAAGTTTTATCACAAGCACTTAGCCTGGAAGGCTGCAATTTGGGCAACACATATGCCAGATATAGAACAGCTTGTGGCCATAGATATAATCCATAGAAGGATTTTGGAACCTCTGACCCACTTTGATTGCTAAACTCAGGCGACCAGTCCTGACTTGAATGGGAACTGCCATCTATGGATTATATATATATATATATATATATATATATATATATATATTTTTTCACCTTTATTTAACCAGGTAAGCCAGTTGAGAGCAAGTTCTCATTTACAACTGCGACCTGGCCAAGATAAAGCAAAGCAGTGCGATAAAAACAACAACACAGAGTTACATATGGGGTAAAACAAAACGTAAAGTCAAAAATACAAACAGAAAATATATATACAGTGTTATATGGTTGGTTGTGGCTGTCAGTTTGCCTTTCACAAATGTCAAAATACTATGTGAGTAAAACGTAGGCCTACAGTTTGGAAAGCAAATGCCTACTGCTGAAAACAAATAAAAAATATATTTTATCCAGAGATAGAGATATGCGGCATGCTACGACACCAACATGCATTTATTTGTCCCTGTCAGATGGCTACTGCGTCTGCTATACAGAAATAGGTGTACATTCTATTAAATCCATTAAAAAAAATAAAAATAAAAGGTAAGCATCATATTGTTAGATTATAGGAGTAACACTGGTAGGCCTAAAACATTCTTTCTCACCTGAAGTTCAACTGTCGGAGTCAGTTGGAATGATGGTGCCTGCTGCCTTCATATCATAGGTATGCAGTAGATGCTAAGCTACAGGACTGTGTTTGCTAGCACAGATTGGACTATGTTCCGGGATTCTTCTGATGGCACTGATTGAGTCCCATAAGGCGGCGCACAATTGGCCCAGCGTCGTCCGGGTTTGGCCGGTGTAGGCCGTCATTGTAAATAAGAATGTGTTCTTAACTGACTTGCCTAGTTAAATAAAGGTAAAAATAAAACATAAAAAAAATAAAAATTGAGGAGTACACCACATCAGTCACTGGCTTCATCAATAAGTGCATCGATGATGTCGTCCCCACAGTGACCGTACGTACATACCCCAACCAGAAGCCATGGATTACAGGCAACATCCGCACTGAGCTAAAGGGTAGAGCTGCCGCTTTCAAGGAGCGGGACTCTAACCCGGACACTTATAAGAAATCCCGCTATCCCCTCCAACGTACCATCAAACAGGCAAAGCGTCAATACAGGACTAAGATTGAATCGTACTACACCGGCTCCGACGCTCGTCGGTTGTGGCAGGGCTTGCAAACTATTACAGACTACAAGGGAAGCATTGCATTCTGCAATTTGCATACTGCCCCAACAGATCCACAGATGATGCAATCTCTATTGCACTCCACACTGCCCTTTCCCACCTGGACAAAAGGAACACCTATGTGACAATGCTATTAATTGACTACAGCTCAGCGTTCAACACCACAGTGAACTCAAAGCTCATCACTAAGCTAAGGACCCTGGGATTAAACACCTCCCTCTGCAACTGGATCCTGGAATTCCTGACGGGCCGCCCCCAGGTGGTAGGGGTAGGTAACAACACATCTACCACGCTGATCCTCAACACGGGGGCCCCTCAGGGGTGCGTGCTCAGTCCCCTCCTGTACTCCCTGTTCACCCATGACTGCATGACCAGTCACGACTCCAACACCATCATTAAGTTTGTCGACGACACAACAGTGGTAGGCCTGATTACCGACAACGATGAGACAGCCTATAGGGAGTAGGTCAGAGATCTGGCCGTGTGGTGCCAAGATAACAACCTCTCCCTCAACATGATCAAGACAAAGGAGATGATTGTGGACTACAGGAAAAAGAGGACCGAGAACGCCCCCATTCTTATCGACGGGGCTGTAGTGGAGCAGGCTGAGAGCTTCAAGTTCCTTGGTGTCCACATCACCAACAAACTATCATGGTCCAAACACACCAAGACAGTCGTGAAGAGGGCACGACAAAGCCTATTCCCCCTCAGGAGACTGAAAAGATTTGGCATGGGTCCTCACATCTTCAAAAAGTTATACAGCTGCACCATCGAGAGCATCCTGACTGGTTGCATCACTGCCTGGTATGGCAACTGCTCGGCCTCTGACCGCAAGGCACTACAGAGGGTACTCCGTACGGCCCAGTACATCACTGCGGCCAACCTTCCTGCCATCCAGGACCTCTATACCAGGCGGTGTCAGAGGAAAGCCCTAAAAATTGTCAAAGACTCCAGCCACCCTAGTCATAGACTGTTCTCTCTGCTACCGCACGGCAAGCGGTACCGGAGAGCCAATTCTAGATCCAAGAGGCTTCAAAACAGCTTCTACCCCCAAGCCATAAGACTCCTGAACAGCTAATCAAATGGCTACCTGGACTATTTGCATTGTTGCCCCCCCACCCCCTCTTTTACACTGCTGCTACTCTCTGTTTATTATCTATGCATATTTACTTTAACTCTACCTACATGTACATATTACCTCAATTACCTCGACTAACCTGTGCCCCCGCACATTGACTCTGTACCGGTACCCCCTGTATATAGTCTCGCTACTGTTATTTTACTGCTGCTCTTTAATTATTTTAAATTTTTTAGTGATCTATTTTTTACTTAACACTTATTTTTCTTAAAACTGCATTGTTGGTTAAGGGCTTGTAAGTAAGCATTTCACTGTAAAGTCTACACCTGTTGTGTTCGGCGCATGTGACAAATAACATTTGATTTGATTCTATTTTAATAGGCTAATAGCCACACCACACCAAACCTTCACAAACGTTTCTAAACTTTATTAGGGTAATATGAAAAGTAAGTTGGTGTTTATAGGGAAAATACGAGCAGGATATTATTTTGCAGCAAACATAACATTACAGTTGGAACCTAATTTGGCCAAAGAAAATGGCTCAACAGAATGAAACAAAACACAAAACAAAACAACAGAATGAAACAAAACACAAAACAGGTTTAAACTGACAGTTTTTTAACTACGTTGCAGATATGAAACAAACAGTCAATCATAATATCAGTCAAAAATATACAATTCCCAGTTTATGCTACAAAACTAACTTTATAAGAGGTTTAGAAAATAGGCTCTATTTGACTCAACGTTCCATGACGTACACTAAGGTATTGTTGGCAGAATAGATGGATGCAGTTCCATGCATGATTAATATAATTCACCAATACATTTCTTGGTGGTCCCAAATATATTGCTATCTGGTTGTAAATCACAGCTGGGCCTGGTACATTGTTTGCTGCCTCCATTCGGGATGCTTCAGTTTCAATGACTGAATATTTAAGACAAAAACCGACAAATGTAACTAAGGCCGGGAATGTCACTATAATCAAACTAGCAAAGGCAATGATCACAAGTCAGTCATAACGTGGCTAATAGGATAGTGTATCTATTTATGTAGGAAGCTAAAAACACAAAATTCTACGTTAGCTAGCTAGCTGCTAGGAGGATGTCATGTCATTGGAAGAGTGAGTGAGTGACTGACTTTTCCCCCTCATATCTTTTTTCAGTGGCTACACAGCTAGAGATGTAGTAATTTGGTTAGCTAGCAAGAAATGTGAATCGCTTTGCTAGCTAGCTACGCTGAACTTGAACAACAGTTATCCAGTTAGTATATCTCTTGCGTTTGAAATTTCACTCTGGCTATCTACTCCGATTTCAGAGCACTCTCGTCTGAGTGTGCCAGAGCGCAGAATAACTGAAGAATTCACGAACGCGCTAGATATGACCGGTGTCAGTAAACGTAGACAGAAAAAATGAATAGTTAGTCACGAACGCTCTAGATAACATGTAAACAGCCTAACCAGCTCTGCTAGTAAAATTGTCGTCAGGGTGAGGTGTTCTCTCATTTGTGTCTGGAAGTAGCTAGCTAGCAAGCTAGCCAACTCTAGCCAGTTAGATTGGGTGCTTGGTTGGGACCAGCGTGCATTGGCAGGCAAGCTTCAAAAGGACGAGCAGGCTACAATTCCTCATCGTTTATCAGTGCAATTTTGACGGCCAACTAACTGGAAAAAGTTTGAGAGGGTTTATCTAATGTTCCTTCGTTAGATTTGAGGTCATCTTGCTCTGGCTAGCATTAGTTGTTGATCTTGTTGTCGTTGATGTGCATTACTGAGAGAGAGAGAGACTATCTTTTCATGGTGGTTTGATCAATAGGACTGTAAAGTTCCCAAATATAAGAGGACTCCCGTGGTATTTACATATTTACAGAAATCCATTCAGGTGTAGTTTGTGGCTTTTGTCGAATGCGTTCTAATGATCTAAAGTCTCGCTGTTGCTACTGCCTGTAAACACACAGTCCAGTTCAACGTGAATGATGGCAGGCCCGTGGGGCAAATGGCTTGTTTGCATAAAGGCCTACTGTAGCTCTGATTGGCTATGGCACACCGGTCTGCGTAGACTCCAGTCCTTCTTCTTCTTCTTCTTCTTCTACTTCTTCTTCTTCTTCTTCTTCTTCTTCTTCTTCTGAAATAAAAATAGTACATTGACAAAACAAAACTCCACTTCTTCCTTCTTTCAATTCTCTTTCAAGGCTCTAGGCCCTGAGAGGGTGGTACGGCTTGTGACAATATTCCATGTAACTCCTTCGCCGAGAAATCTTTCAGCCCCAGGAACCGCTCCACCGCTTCCACAATGATTTCTATCTTCCTGGACCTTCTCTCCACCTTGGCAGTGCCATTTATCACCATAGCTATAAAGGCCACAAAGTCCACCTTCTTAACCTTTAAAATGTCAGGATCTTCTTGGTGAAAGGCAACCCCTTCAGCCTGCAGTGAAGGCCTATCCACCACCATGGACTCTTCAGGAGCACCATTCAAACCCTCAACCCTTTTAACAGCTGCTGCATATGAAATGCTCTGGACAGCCCTGACTTTGGCCACCTCATTCTCTTTAACCTTGGTGAGGCGTTCAAAAGACGTGACTTCATGGTTCCCACCACAATTGCAACATGTCACATTTTCATCACTTTTATAACACATGATATTATCTTTTCCACAACTTGGACATCTCTGCTTCTCCCTTCTGCAAACGCTTGAAACATGACCAAAAGCTTTCCAGTGATCACACTGCATTGGTCTTGGGATAGATGCTCTGACTCTGTAGTTAATATACCCAAACTGCACTTGAGTGGGGAGAGACTCCATATCAAAAAACTAAAGAACAAATAGACTGTTCACTTTTTCTTCATTCACCACACGATTCATTCGATGTGCATCAATCACTCCAGGAATATTTTTCATCTCTTCAACATATACTTCCCACGAGACTCCAGATACCCTTGAGGGGTTCCCTGAACTTATCAAATCGGGTGAGACGCAACACACGTTTCTTCTGATCCTCAGAAGCACAAAAAAATAAAAACCAGCCCGCCTCTCGTGATCCTCACAGCTTTCACTCTACCCAGCACTCTCTCCACCAGTTTGAATATTGCAAATGGATTCCTCAAGATTGGTAATTCGATCAGCTGCTCCTCATTAACAAACCGTCCTCCGACAAGATAAGAAGTTACATTCTCATCACTGTACTCTACCTTGCTCCATTTTTCTTTCATTTGAACAATACTCCAATCCTCCTTGATTCTACCGCCATTAGATTCAGAATCCACTTCATCATCCGCTTCCGGCCATCTTTTTCCGTCCGACGTTCTACGCATCCATTCATGCTCCTCCCACTCAGACTCAAGTCCTGGACGAGACAGATATTTTTATTAGGTTTTATTTACTGCAGTGTCTACTAATTGTCTAAACGCACTCTATATTGCTATAGAATTCTCACAAATGCCTAACTATAGAAAATTCCCAAACATTCTAAGAATTTATCAAAACGTGAAAATGACCAAATCAAAGTGCTCGCTTGTCAGAACATATTTTTTTTAAGTGTCATATTCTTCCTTGAGGTGTATATGAACAGATTTTAATAAGATTTCATGTTGCTAAAATGCTGTCAGTTCCACTTTAAACCTTTACAAAGGTTTGGAACTGGCTATATTGCAGCAATTACCAAGAAAGGCTAGTGCCTAACGTACCCAACAAATGACAGCAATAGGCTAACGATATTTATTTTACAAAAAAGGCCTACTTATAACCTAATCTTAAACTAAATATGGAGCACACAATTAAAAAGACAGATCAAACTTAAATTATAGCCAACATAAATGTCTCAACAGAATGAAACAAAGCACGTTTTTAAAATGTATGCGACAATTTTCTGCTAGGGTGCGTTTCAATTTAACTAACTTGTGTCAATATAAACTGCTGGACGTAATGACATCACACCAAAAAAAATACGCTTTTTCACAAAAACCTACAGTGTCGAATAAAATTCAGTGGTTGAAATGTTTCCATTACCCATTTAGGCAAATTGCACATTAATACATTGGCGACAGCCTGCATGCCCTTCCACCTATCTGTTTCGTGTCTTAGGTTGCCTGGGAAAGCCAGCATGGATAGAATGCAATAATTGACTCATATCTGCCATATTCTAATAATTCACATGTGCCAACGTACAGTGCCTTGCAAAAGTATTCATCCCCCTTGGCGCTTTTCCTATTTTGTTGCATTACAACCTGTAATTTAAATTGATTTTTATTTGAATTTCATGTCATGGACATTCCCACAAAATAGTCCAAATTGGTGAAGTGAAATGAAAAAAAAATCTTGTTTCAAAAAATTCGAAAAAATAATTAACGGAAAATTGGTGCGTGCATATGTATTCACCCACTTTGCTATGAAGCCCCTAAATAAGATCTGGTGCAACCAATTACCTTCAGAAGTCACACAATTAGTTAAATAAAGTCCACCTGTGTGCAATCTAAGTGTCACATGATCTGTCACATGATCTCAGTGTATATATACACCTGTTCTGAAAGGCCCCAGACTCTGCAACACCACTAAGCAAGGGGCACCATGAAGACCAAGGAGCTCTCCTGTGTGCAATTAAGTCCAATGTAAGCCTATTCCCAATGACATTGATTAGGGCTACAACATCAGCCTATTGTAAAACTAGTCCCAAACAGACCTATCTCTCTTTTATTGATCTCTCTTTTATTGATTACAGCTACAACATCAGGTTATCACAATATTCTGAAGCAACAATATTCTGTCATAAATCCAGTCTTTGGTTCAGTATGTCCAAGAACAACAGAGACTGAGTCAGTTTATTTGACTTGATAAGAGAGTAGATACACTACCGGTCAAAAGTTTTAGAACACCTACTCGTTCAAGGCTTTTTCTTTATTTTTACTATTTTCTACATTGTAGAATAATAGTGATGACTTCAAAACTATGAAATAACACACATGGAATCATGTAGTAACCAAAAAAGTGTTAAACCAATCCGATATATATTTAATATTTGAGATTCTTCAAATAGCCACCCTTTGCCTTGATGACAGCTTTGCACGCTCTTAGCATTACCTCAACCAGCTTCACCTGGAATGCTTTTCCAACAGTCTTGAAGGAGTTCCCACATATGCTGAGCACTTGTTGGCTGCTTTTCCTTCACTCTGTGGTCCGACTCATCCCAAACCATTGTAATTTGGTTGAGGTCTGGGGATTGTGGAGGCCAGGTCATCTGATGCTGCATTCCATCACTCTCCTTCTTGGTAAAATAGCCCTTACACAGCCTGGAGGTGTGTTGGGTCATTGTCCTGTTGAAAAGCAAATGATAGTCCCATTAAGCCCAAACCAGATGGGATGGCGTATTGCTGCAGAATGCTGTGGTAGCCATGCTGGTTAAGTGTGCCTTGAATTATAAATAAATCACAGACAGTGTCACCAGCAAAGCAACCCCACACCATAACACCTCCTCCTCCATGCTTTACGGTGGGAAATACACATGCGGCGATCATCCGTTCACCCACACTGCGTCTCACAAACACACGGCGGTTGGAACCAAAAATCTCAAATTTGGACTCCAGACCAAAGGACACATTTCCACCGGTCTAATGTCCATTGCTCATGTTTCTTGGCCCAAGCAAGTCTCTTCTTCTTATTGGTGTCCTTTAAATTTAAATTAAATTTAAATTAAATATTTTTAATATGCCATTTAGCAGACGCTTTTATCCAAAGCGACTTACAGTCGTGCGTGCATACATTTTTTTGTGTATGGGTGGTCCCGGGGATCGAACCCACTACCTTGGCGTTACAAGCGCCGTGCTCTACCAGCTGAGCTACAGAGGACTACAGAGGACAACTTTAGAAGTGGTTTCTTTGCAGCAATTTGACCATGAAGGCCTGATTCACACAGTCTCCTCTGAACAGTTGATGTTGAGATGTGTCTGTTACTTGAACTCTGTGAAGCATTTATTTAGGCTGTAATCTGAGGTTGGTAACTCTAATGAACTTATCCTCTGCAGCAGAGGTAACTCTGGGATTTCCTTTCCTGTGGTGGTCCTCATGAGAGCCAGTTTCATCATAGTGCTTGATGGTTTTTGCAACTGCACTTGAAGAAACTTTCAAAGTTCTTGAAATGTTCCGTATTGACTGACCTTCATGTCTTAAAGTAATGATGGACTGTCATTTCTCTTTGCTTATTTGAGCTGTTCTTGCCATAATATGGACTTGGTCTTTTACCAAATAGGGCTATCTTCTGTATACCCCCCCCCCCCCTACTGTGTCACAACACAACTGATTGGCTCAAACGCATTAAGAAGGAAAGAAATTCCACAAATTAACTTTAAAAGAAGGCACACCTGTTAATTGAAATGCATTCCAAGTGACTACCTCATGCAGCTGGTTGAGAGAATGCCAAGAGTGTGCAAAGCTGTCATCAAGGCAAAGGGTGGCTATTTGAAGAATCTCAAATATAAAATATATTTTGATTTGTTTAACACTTTTTTTGGTTACTACATGATTCCATATGCGTTATTTAATAGTTTTGATATCTTCACTATTATTCTACAATGTAGAAAATAGTAAAAATTAAGAAAAACCCTTGAATGAGTAGGTGTTCTAAAACTTTTGACCGGTAGTGTAAGTTGGAAACTGTATGTCTTCCACACAACAACTTTTGAGCAACACACAAAATGAAGGAAAATATTAATTAACTGTATGAGAGCAACCTTTGATCTTGAGCAACCTTTCACCTAGAAATTGGCTACAATTTAGGCTACATGTGTTTGAGACACTAGTATGCTCAAGCTCACATACACGCACGCATGTGCACCCATGCACACACACACACACACCCACCCACCCCCCAGTCACGCCGTATCCCACAGGCGTGTATCACTTGATTAATTTTACACAACCTTCACCTCACAAATATGTTTACTCCCTCCCCTCTCTCTCTCTCTCTCTCTCCCTCTCCCTGTCCCTCTCTCTCTCCCTCTCTCCCTCTCTCCCTCTCCCTGTCCCTCTCTCTCTCCCTCCCTCTCCCCCTCCCTCTCCCTCTCCCTCCCTCTCTCCCTCCCTCTCTCTCTCTCTCTCTCTCTCGTTTTGAGTTATTGCTCTGCTCTAGATTCCTTTTTTAACAGCACCACCTTGTTTAGAGGTGACTAGATTATATAGGGTTAGTTTAGCGGTGACTAGGTAATATAGGGTTAGTTTAGAAGTGACTAGATTATACAGGGTTGGTTTAGAGGTGACTAGTTGATATAGGGTTAGTTTAGAGGTGACTAGTTGATATAGGGTTAGTTTAGAGGTGACTAGTTGATATAGGGTTAGTTTAGAGGTGACTAGTTGATATAGGGTTAGTTTAGAGGTGACTAGTTGATATAGGGTTAGGGTTCTCTCGCTCTCAGTAGGGCAGATTGAATTACCTTTAAACAGGGAGGAATATAAAGTTTCTCTCTCTCTCTCTCTCTCTCTCTCTCCTCTCCTCCTCCCCTCCCCCCCAGGACATAGTGTTGTGTGTGTACTCTGTAACCCCATCCCCCCCTGCAGAGGAAGGGCTGGGAAACAGCATGAACCGTAGAACGCCATCTTCCCTTCATCACCCTATTCCCTCCAGCTAGAATTGTGGAGAGATGAGGGAGCGATGTGAGGAAGAGGGAGGGGTTAGTGGTAGTTTGTAGCTCTGGAGGCCCCCTTTTCCTGGAAAAGAAACAGAGAGAGGAGAGAGAGACATTAAAAGAGAGACAGGCAGATGTATAGAAAGAGAGACAGAGAAAGAGAGGTGGAGGGATGGAGCGGCAGAGAAAGGAGTGGAGGGGTGGAAGGCTGGAGAACTGGAGGGATTGGAGGGGTGGAGGAGAGGAAGGGGGAGGAGGGAGGAGGGGTGGATGGATATACAGGGGGTAGAGACAGGGCCTTCTCCCTCTTTCTAAATCTCTCTGATCTCACCCAGTGGGTTTATTTTCAAAGACACCATGAAACGTTGAGAAAACAACCAGACCCAGACTGGACTGAACCGGTTCTCTGCATGGTGTCCGGGCTCTCTGTGTATTGTTGCTGTTTCCTGTCATTGTTGGAGGATTCCTCTGATCAGTACTTCAGTTACAGTCTGTCTACAATCAAGTGTGTGTGTGTGTGTGTGTGTTTTCTCTGTCCAATAACACTACAGTCTGTATATATCTTTGAAGCGGCCACTGTGTGAGACAGTCCTTCTAGACTCCTTTTAGACTGATGTGTTGGACTGCTCTGTAGCTCTGCAGGGTGAGACAGTTCTAAGAACTGGGACTATGAAAGAGTTAAAAAGATAGTGTGAGAGAAATAGAGAGTTAATAGACTTAGTAGTCTGGCAGCAGCGGTCTGGGAAAGCTGGGGGAAAATCTGCCCTCACGGCTCAATTCACAAAGAGGGGCAGGGTGGCGAGGAGGCCGTAAACAGTGACACTGGCTCTCGCTGTGCTGTTTTAACCATGGCTGTGTACACCCACACGTGTAGCGTATTGTGACGTTCTCCTTAACTGTGAACCAACTGTTTCTTTCATGTACCATATTTTCGCAACACAATCTCCAAAAGAACCTTGCATGGACTTTGACTCTGCTGCTGTCGTTTTTTTGTTGCTTTTATAACCTGAAGTCACCTGACCTGTGACTCTCCTGCATGATTCTGACCCTGGGTTTGACTTATGTAAGAAACACCACTGTATACTTTCACTGCTTCTGTCTTATCTGCCCTGTCCAACCCCTCTACCTTTAACAGGACTCTTGCACCTCCAACACTGCATATGTCTCTGACTCCCTCCACGTTTCTCCCACTAACTAGTCCCTTCATCCATTTGTCTCTTTATCTCTCCTGGTTCCTTTCTTTGTCTCCATCATGGATGATGTTAGTGGACAAAGAGCAGATTGTTTTCAGTAGGATTTGTGAACTCTCACTCTCTCTCGCACACACACACACCCTCTCCCTTTCTCCCTCCCTCCCTCTCTGCCTCTGCCTCCCCCTCTCCCTCCCTCCCTCTCTCTCTCTCTCTCTGCCAGACTCTCTGTGTATTGAACAATGGCTGAATGTTTCCACGTGACAGGTCATAGAATGCTGGCTGCCTTGGCTACCATTGTGTGTGTGTGTGTGCGTGTGTGAATGTGTGTGTGTGTGAGGAGAATTCCGAACAGTTGAGTACCCCAAGCCTTCAGGCTTAATAGCCATACTGCCTGACCTCAAAGGATTAGAACCATGATGCTATTCCTCTATTAATATCTCACTGTTCCCTTAGATAGGCTACTGTTGAATCTGTTCTGGAGTTCTGTTCTCTTAGGTAGGCTACTGTTGAATCTGTTCTGGAGTTCTGTTCCCTTAGATAGGCTACTGTTGAATCTGTTCTGGAGTTCTGTTCCCTTAGATAGGCTACTGTTGAATCTGTTCTGGAGTTCTGTTCTCTTAGGTAGGCTACTGTTGAATCTGTTCTGGAGTTCTGTTCCCTTAGATAGGCTACTGTTGAATCTGTTCTGGAGTTCTGTTCCCTTAGATAGGCTACTGTTGAATCTGTTCTGGAGTTCTGTTCTCTTAGATAGGCTACTGTTGAATCTGTTCTGGAATTCTGTTCTCTTATATAGGCTACTGTTGAATCTGTTCTGGAATTCTGTTCTCTTATATAGGCTACTGTTGAATCTGTTCTGGAATTCTGTTCTCTTATATAGGCTACTGTGGAATCTATACCTTTCCTCACACTGCATGAATACCCAGAAGTGAGACAGTAGCACATATTTACTCATGACGCTTTGTAAAAGTAGCAGAACGTTCCCTTTTCTTCACTTCCACATTTCCTCCTCCTGTCTCTCTCTGACCTGTGTAACCCCTTGTAAGAACAGCTGGCGTTGCACTCTGTGTGGTTGAACATTAACAACCATTATCTCTGTCAGGTTACTCTCCCTTTCTCATGATAGGGTCATTACATACGCTCTGGTCATTACATATCCCTGAAAGGCTGGTTCTCTCTCTCTGTCTCTCTCTCTCTCTCTCTGTCTCTCTCTCTCTCTCTCTCTCTCTCTCTGTCTCTCTCTCTGTATCTCTCTCTGTATCTCTCTCTCAATTCAATTTCAATTTAAGGGCTTTATTGGCATGGGAAACGTGTGTTAACATTGCCAAAGCAAGTGAAGTAGATAGTAAACAAAAGTGAAATAAACAATAAATATTAACAGTAAACATTACACTCAGAAGTTTCAAAAGAATAAAGACATTTCAAATGTCATATTATGTATATATACAGTGTTGTAACAATGTGCAAATAGTTAAAGTACAAATGGGAAAATAAATAAACATAAATATGGGTTGTATTTACAATGGTGTTTGTTCTTCACTGGTTGCCCTTTTCTTGTGGCAACAGGTCACAAATCTTGCAGCTGTGATGGCACACTGTGGTTTTTCACCCAGTAGATAAGGGAGTTTATCAAAATTGGGTTTGTTTTCGAATTCTTTGTGGATCGCTGTAATCTGAGGGAAATATGTGTCTCTAATATGGTCATACATTTGGCAGGAGGTTAGGAAGTGCAGCTCAGTTTCCACCTCATTTTGTGGGCAGTGTGCACATAGCCTGTCTTCTCTTGAGAGCCAGGTCTGCCTACGGCGGCTTTTCTCAATAGCAAGGCTATGCTCACTGAGTCTGTACATAGTCAAAGCTTTCCCCAAGTTTGGGTCAGTCACAGTGGTCAGGTATTCTGCCACTGTGTACTCTCTCTCTCTCTGTCTCTCTCTCTCTCTCTCTGTCTCTCTCTCTCTCTCTCTTTCGACAAACTGGTGGCATGTTTGATCTCTGTCTCTCTCTCTCAATTCAGTGGACTTTATTGGCATGGGAAACATATGTTTACATTGCCAAAGCAAGTGAAATAAACAATCAGAAATGAACAGTAAACATTACAAAAGATGTAAAAGAATATAGACATTTCAAATGTTATATTATTGTCTGTGTACAGTGTTGTAACCATGTGTAAGTAGTATGAAAAGGAAAATAAATAAACAGATAAATATAGGTTGTATTTACAATGTTGTTTGTTCTTCACTGGTTGCCCTTTTCTTGTGGCAATAGGTCACAAATCTTGCAGCTGTGATGGCACACTGTGGTATTTCACCCAGTAGATATGGGAGTTTATCAAAATTGGGTTTGTTTTCGAATTCTTTGTGGGTCTGTGTAATCTGAGGGAAATATGTGTCTCTAATATGGTCATACATTTGGCAGGAGGTTAGGAAGTGCAGCTCAGTTTCCACCTCATTTTGTGGGCAGTGTGCACATTGCCTGTCTTTTCTTGAGAGCCAGGTCTGCCGCCGGCGGCCTCTCTCAATAGCAAGGCTATGCTCACTGAGTCTGTACATAGTCAAGGCTTTCCTTAAGTTTGAGTCAGTCACAGTGGTCAGGTATTCTGCCACTGTGTACTCTCTGTTTAGGGCCAAATAGCATTCTAGTTTGCTCCGTTTTTTTTGTTAATTCTTTCCAATGTGTCAAGTAATTCTCTTTTTGTTTTCTCATGATTTGGTTGGGTCTAATTGTGTTGTTGTTGTTGTTGTTGTTGTCCTGGGGCTCTGTGTTTGTGAACAGAGCCCCATGACCAGCTTGCTTATGGGACTCTTCTCCAGGTTCATCTCTCTGTCTATGATGGCTTTGTTATGGAAAGTTTGAGAATCACTTCCTTTTAGGTGGTTGTAGAATTGAATTGCTATTTTCTGGATTTTTTGAATTTGTGGGAATCGTCCTAATTCTGCTCTGCATGCATTATTTGGTGTTTTACGTTGTACACAAAGGATGTTTTTGCAGAATTCTGCATGCAGAGTCTCAATTTGGTGTTTGTCCCATTCTGTGAATTATTGGTTGGTGAGTGGACTGATTTCAAGTATTTTTAGCCAGATCCAATGTTATGTTCCTTTTGATGGCGTAGAAGGCCCTTCTTGCCTTGTCTCTCAGATCGTTCACAGCTTTGTGGAAGTTACCTGTGGCGCTGATGTTTAGGCCGAGGTATGTATAGTTATTTTGTGTGCTCTAGGGCAACCGTGTCTAGAAAGAATTTGTATCTGTGGTCCTGGCAACTGGACCTTTTTTGGAACACCATTATTTTTGTATTACTGAGATTTACTGTCAGGGCCCAGGTCTGACTGAATCTGTGCAGAAGATCTAGGTGCTGCTGTAGGCCCTCCATGGTTGGGGACAGAAGCACCAGATCATCAGCAAACAGTAGACATTTGACTTCAGATTCTAGTAGGGTGAGGCTGGGTGCTGCAGACTGTTCTAGTGCCCTCGCCAATTCATTGATATAAATGTTCAAGAGGGTTGGACTCAAGATGCATCCCTATCTCACCCCCCGGCCCTGAGGAATAAAATCTGTGTTTTTTTTGCCAATTTTAATCGCATACTTGTTGTTTGTGTACATGGATTTTATAAAGTTTTCCCCCCGAAACACCTCTTTCCATCACTTTATATAGCAGACCCTCATGCTAAATTGAGTCAAAAGCTTTTTTTAAATCAACAAAGCATGAGAAGACTTTGCTTTGGTTTTGTTTTGTGTGTTTATCAATTAGGGTGTGCAGGGTGAATACGTGGTCTGTCGTACGGTAATTTGGTAAAAAGCCAATTTGACATTTGCTCAGGACATTGTCTTCACTGAGGAAATGTAGGAGTCTGCTTTTATATGATAATGCAGAGGATTTTCCCAGGGTTGCTGTTGATGCATATCCCATAGTAGTTATTGGGGTTGAATTTGTCTCCACTTTTGTGTATTGGGGTGATCAGTCCTTAGTTCCAAGTATTGGGGAAGATGCCAGAGCTGAGGATGATGTTAAAGATTTTTTTTTTTTTTTTTCACCTTTATTTAACCAGGTAAGCCAGTTGAGAACAGGTTCTCATTTACAACTGCGACCTGGCCAAGATAAAGCAAAGTAGTGCAATAAAAACAACACAGAGTTACATATGGGGTAAAAAAAACAAAGTCAGAAATACAACAGAAAATATATATACAGTGTGTGCAAATGTAGCAAGTTATGGAGGTAAGGCAATAAATAGGCTATAGTGCAGAATAATTACAATAGTATTAACACTGGAATGATAGATGTGCAAGAGATGATGTGCAAATAGAGATACTGGGGTGCAAAAGAGCAAAATAAATAACAATATAGGGATGAGGTAGTTGGGTGGGCTAATTTCAGATGGGCTGTGTACAGGTGCAGTGAGTTTAAGTATAGTCAGTTGGAATTTGTGGTCTGTATATTTTACAATTTCATTTAGGACACCATCAACACCACAGGCCTTTTTGAGTTGAAGGGTTGACGTTTTGTCATGTAGTTCATTCAATGTAATTGGAGAATAATAATATAATATGCCATTTAGCAGACGCTTTTATCCAAAGCGACTTACAGTCATGCGTGCATAAATTTTTTTTGTGTATGGGTGGTCCCGGGGATCGAACCCACTACCTTGGCGTTACAAGCGCCGTGCTCTACCAGCTGAGCTACAGAGGACCACAGAATCCAGTGGGTTCTGGTAGTCTTTAATAGTTGATTCTAAGATTCGCTCTCTCTCTCTCTCTCTCTCTCTCTCTCTCTCTCCTCTCTGTCTCTCTGTCTCTCTCTCTGTCTCTGTCTCTCTCTCTGTCTCTCTCTCTCTCTCTGTCTGTCTCTCTCTGTCTCTCTCTCTCTCTCTCTCTCTCTGTCTGTCTCTCAGGTCCATTCATCATCTACATGTTGAGACATTGATATCCTGGAAGACTGGGCAGCTATCCAGAAGTTACATATCTGAATATTATGTTGACGTGTGTGTGTGTGTGTGTATCCCTTCTGGGCAGCTGTACAGAAGGGACACACATCTTTATCAATATCATTCACTATTAATATGGGCTCTCGAGTGGCGCAGCGGTCAAAGGCACTGCATCTCAGTGCTTGAGGCGTCACTACAGACCCCCCTGGTTCCATTCCAGGCTGTATCACAACCGGCCCCGTGATTGGGAGTCCCATAGGGCGGCGCACAATTGGCCCAGCGTCGTCCGGGTTTGGCCGGTGTAGGCCGTCATTGTAAATAAGAATTTGTTCTTAACCGACTTGCCTAGTTACATAAATAATAAATAAATATGATCAATGATCAATACAGTGTGTGTGTTTCCTATTTACATTACATTATAATCATTTAGCAGACGCTCTTATCCAGAGCGACTTACAAATTGGTGCATTCACCTTATAGCCAGTGGGATAACCACTTTTACAATGTTTTCTTTTTTTTCTTTCTTTTTTTTTGGTGGGGTGGGTTAATGGGGGGGTAGAAGGATTACTGTATCCTATCCCAGGTGTTCCTTAAAGAGGTGGGGTTTCAAGTGTCTCCGGAAGGTGGTGAGTGACTCCGCTGTCCTGGCGTCGTGAGGGAGCTTGTTCCACCATTGGGGTGCCAGAGCATCTTTCAGTGATGCTATATATCTCACCAAACGTAGTCTATTGAATAAAGGTGATTCTGTTACATGATCACTCAGGAAACATATAGGTGATAATTATCCTTGACAGGACTTTGACAGGAACTTCCTTTCGATACTGCAGGATTTCCTGTCTCTCTGGGTTATTGTATACTGTTTCTTTGATGTCATTGTGTACCTGGTCACTGAAGAACCTGATCCTACCATAGACACAGGGCAGCTAGGCTCCACTTGCTGCAACTTACTTGTTTTCTTTGGTTGAGACAGGAGTAAATATAGATAAATTCCCCTGTGGGTTACGTATGGTATCTAGCTCCCCCTGTGGGTTGCTTATGGTATTTAGCTCCCCCTGTGGGTTACTTATGGTATCTAGCTCCCCTGTGGGTTGCTGATGGTATCTAGCTCCCCCTGTGGGTTGCTGATGGTATCTAGCTCCCCCTGTGGGTTGCTTATGGTATCTAAATCCCCCTGTGGGTTGCTTATAGTATTTAGCTCCCCCTGTGGGTTGCTGATGGTATTTAGCTCCCCCTGTGGGTTGCTTATAGTATTTAGCTTCCCCTGTGGGTTGCTTATGGTATCTAGCTCCCCCTGTGGGTTGCTGATGGTATTTAGCTCCCCCTGTGGGTTGCTTATAGTATTTAGCTCCCCCTGTGGGTTGCTGATGGTATTTAGCTCCCCCTGTGGGTTGCTTATGGTATTTAGCTCCCCCTGTGGGTTGCTTATGGTATCTAGCTCCCCCTGTGGGTTGCTTATAGTATTTAGCTCCCCCTGTGGGTTGCTGATGGTATTTAGCGCCCCCTGTGGGTTGTTTATGGTATCTAGCTCCCCCTGTGGGTTGCTGATGGTATTTAGCTTCCCCTGTGGGTTGCTTATAGTATTTAGCTCCCCCTGTGGGTTGCTGATGGTATTTAGCTCCCCCTGTGGGTTGCTTATGGTATCTAGCTCCCCCTGTGGGTTGCTTATGGTATTTAGCTCCCCCTGTGGGTTGCTTATGGTATCTAGCTCCCCCTGTGGGTTGCTGATGGTATTTAGCGCCCCCTGTGGGTTGCTTATGGTATCTAGCTCCCCCTGTGGGTTGCTGATGGTATTTAGCTCCCCCTGTGGGTTGCTGATGGTATTTAGCTCCCCCTGTGGGTTGCTGATGGTATTTAGCGCCCCCTGTGGGTTGCTTATGGTATCTAGCTCCCCCTGTGGGTTGCTTATGGTATTTAGCTCCCCCTGTGGGTTGCTGATGGTATTTAGCTTCCCCTGTGGGTTGCTGATGGTATTTAGCTCCCCCTGTGGGTTGCTGATGGTATCTAGCTCCCCCTGTGGGTTGCTGATGGTATTTAGCTCCCCCTGTGGGTTGCTGATGGTATCTAGCTCCCCCTGTGGGTTGCTGATGGTATCTAGCTCCCCCTGTGGGTTGCTGATGGTATTTAGCTCCCCCTGTGGGTTGCTGATGGTATCTAGCTCCCCCTGTGGGTTGCTGATGGTATCTAGCTCCCCCTGTGGGTTGCTTATGGTATCTAGCTCCCCCTGTGGGTTGCTTATGGTATCTAGCTCCCCCTGTGGGTTGCTGATGGTATTTAGCTCCCCCTGTGGGTTGCTGATGGTATCTAGCTCCCCCTGTGGGTTGCTTATGGTATTTAGCGCCCCCTGTGGGTTGCTGATGGTATTTAGCTCCCCCTGTGGGTTGCTGATGGTATTTAGCTCCCCCTGTGGGTTGCTTATAGTATTTAGCTCCCCCTGTGGGTTGCTGATGGTATTTAGCTCCCCTGTGGGTTGCTGATGGTATTTAGCTCCCCTGTGGGTTGCTTATGGTATCTAGCTCCCCCTGTGGGTTGCTGATGGTATTTAGCGCCCCCTGTGGGTTGCTGATGGTATTTAGCCCCCCCCCTGTGGGTTGCTGATGGTATTTAGATCCCCCTGTGGGTTGCTTATGGTATTTAGCTCCCCCTGTGGGTTGCTTATGGTATCTAGCTCCCCCTGTGGGTTGCTGATGGTATTTAGCTTCCCCTGTGGGTTGCTTATGGTATTTAGCGCCCCCTGTGGGTTGCTGATGGTATTTAGCGCCCCCTGTGGGTTGCTTATGGTATCTAGCTCCCCCTGTGGGTTGCTGATGGTATTTAGCGCCCCCTGTGGGTTGCTTATGGTATCTAGCTCCCCCTGTGGGTTGCTGATGGTATTTAGCTTCCCCTGTGGGTTGCTTATAGTATTTAGCTCCCCCTGTGGGTTGCTGATGGTATTTAGCTCCCCCTGTGGGTTGCTTATGGTATCTAGCTCCCCCTGTGGGTTGCTGATGGTATTTAGCGCCCCCTGTGGGTTGCTTATGGTATCTAGCTCCCCCTGTGGGTTGCTGATGGTATTTAGCTCCCCCTGTGGGTTGCTGATGGTATCTAGCTCCCCCTGTGGGTTGCTGATGGTATCTAGCTCCCCCTGTGGGTTGCTTATGGTATCTAGCTCCCCCTGTGGGTTGCTTATGGTATCTAGCTCCCCCTGTGGGTTGCTGATGGTATTTAGCTCCCCCTGTGGGTTGCTGATGGTATCTAGCTCCCCCTGTGGGTTGCTTATGGTATTTAGCGCCCCCTGTGGGTTGCTGATGGTATTTAGCTCCCCCTGTGGGTTGCTGATGGTATTTAGCTCCCCCTGTGGGTTGCTTATAGTATTTAGCTCCCCCTGTGGGTTGCTGATGGTATTTAGCTCCCCCTGTGGGTTGCTGATGGTATTTAGCTCCCCCTGTGGGTTGCTTATGGTATCTAGCTCCCCCTGTGGGTTGCTGATGGTATTTAGCGCCCCCTGTGGGTTGCTGATGGTATTTAGCCCCCCTGTGGGTTGCTGATGGTATTTAGATCCCCCTGTGGGTTGCTTATGGTATTTAGCTCCCCCTGTGGGTTGCTTATGGTATCTAGCTCCCCCTGTGGGTTGCTGATGGTATTTAGCTTCCCCTGTGGGTTGCTTATGGTATTTAGCGCCCCCTGTGGGTTGCTGATGGTATTTAGCGCCCCCTGTGGGTTGCTTATGGTATCTAGCTCCCCCTGTGGGTTGCTGATGGTATTTAGCGCCCCCTGTGGGTTGCTTATGGTATCTAGCTCCCCTGTGGGTTGCTGATGGTATTTAGCTTCCCCTGTGGGTTGCTTATAGTATTTAGCTCCCCCTGTGGGTTGCTGATGGTATTTAGCTCCCCCTGTGGGTTGCTTATGGTATCTAGCTCCCCTGTGGGTTGCTGATGGTATTTAGCGCCCCCTGTGGGTTGCTTATGGTATCTAGCTCCCCTGTGGGTTGCTGATGGTATTTAGCTCCCCTGTGGGTTGCTGATGGTATTTACCCCCCCCTGTGGGTTGCTGATGGTATTTAGCTCCCCCTGTGGGTTGCTTATGGTATCTAGCTCCCCCTGTGGGTTGCTGATGGTATTTAGCGCCCCCTGTGGGTTGCTTATGGTATTTAGCGCCCCCTGTGGGTTGCTGATGGTATTTAGCTCCCCCTGTGGGTTACGTATGGTATTTAGCGCCCCCTGTGGGTTGCTTATGGTATCTAGCTCCCCCTGTGGGTTGCTGATGGTATTTAGCGCCCCCTGTGGGTTGCTTATGGTATCTAGCTCCCCCTGTGGGTTGCTGATGGTATTTAGCGCCCCCTGTGGGTTAGGCTACAGATTAATGTATTTAATCTGTAGCCTAATAAATTGCATGGTTTCCCCGAGTTGTAAATAATATCGGTCTTATCTGAAAATGTAATGGAAACCCATTTTTCATTTGGTACATGGGAATTAAACAGTAAAAGTTATTTGTATGTGCACTACATCAACATCACGCACAGCCTTTTATCCACAAAAGGGCAGTTTGATGGAAACATCTCTCGTGGGAAAATGCGCATATTGTTTTATGCAGATTTTAGAATATTCGCATGAAAATCTGACGCAAATTGGATGGAAAACCTAGCTACAACTGGGAACTCGGAATGAAAATACGAGGTCATATCATGACGTCAGTGATCTTCAGGTCGGAACGTCGGAGCGCTAAAAAGAGGCCGGAGTTCCAGAGTTGGAATTCCGAGTTGGATGACTGTTCAAAACTATTTTTCCCCAGTTGGAGCTTGTTTTGTTTTTTCCCCCCCAGAGTTTCCAGTTGTCTTGAATGCACTGAAGTTGGAAGTAAGGAGATTTCCGAGTTCCCAGTTGTTTTGAACGCGGCATAAGACTAAAAAATAGTGCCAAAATTGACACTGGTGCTTTCTGACGTGATACAATAGAGGGGCGAGGAGGAGCTCCATGGACCCTTAGGGACAGATCAACATGTACTGGGGGGGGGACAGGTATTTACATTACCATGGTAGCAAGATCTTATCTATTTTTGCTATCTTTCTATTAAAATGCATTGGAGTGAGATCATTTATTTATTTTGGGACATGTATTCCGAGTATATCCACATCACCATCAGACCATTTTATTGGTAAACTACACGGTAATGTTAGTGATCCAATACGTAATATAGTACATTTATCATAATTTGGTTGTAATCCAGAGAGGTTAGAAAATGTATCTAGATCCTCTATGAGGCTGTGGAGGGATTCAAGTTGTGGATTTAAAAGAAAACATGAATCATCAGCGTACAATGACACCTTTTTGTTTTTAAGTTCTGGATTTCTAATATATTATTGTTGGATCTGATTTTAATAGCTAACATTTCAATGGCCATAATAAATAGATATGCCGATAGTGGACAACCTTGTTTTACTCCTCTTGACAGTTTAAAACTTTCTGAGAAATAGCCATTATTTACTATTTTACACCTAGGGTTACTATACATGATTTTAACCCATTTTATAAGAGATTCTCCCAAATTGAAATGCTCCAGGCACTTTATCAAAAGCCTTTTCAAAGTCTACTATGAATAGCAGGCCTTGTTTCCCAGATTTTTCAAAGTGTTCTATTGTTTCCAATACTTGCCATATATTATTTCCAATGTATCGTCCATGTAAAAATCCTGTCTGATTAGAATGAATAATGTCTGACAATACCTTTTTAATTCTATGCGCTATACATTTTGCTAGAATTTTTGCATCACAACACTGAAGTGTAAGGGGCCTCGAATTTTAGAAATGGACTGGATCTTTATTTCCCACTTGTATCCTGTTTCAGTAATAATGAAATCAGACCTTCTTCTTGAGTGTCTGATAAAACATGTGGTTAAAACATGCTAATAACGGTCCTCTGAGTACATCAAAAAAGGTTTGGTATACCTCGACTGGTATGCCATCCAACCCTGGAGTTTTCCCGGACTTAAAGTCTTTAATTGCATCCAGAATTTCCTCCTCTGTAATTCTACCTTCACATGATTCTTTCTGTATGGCTGTTAATTTTACATTATCAATGGAGAAAAAAAATCCCTACAATTAGCTTCAGTTAGAGGAGATGGAGGCGACTGAAACGAAAACATATGCTTAAAGTACTTTGCTTCATCCTTCAAAATATAATTTGGTGAATCATGGGTGACTCCGTCATTTGTAACCAGTTTCAGCAAATTCGCATTTTTATCTTTCCGTTTTGGCTGTATATAGGCAACTTACAGCAGGGCCATAAATCAACACCCTCCCCCCCTCACAGAATTAACTCAAAAAATGTTTATGACCAAAAATAACAACAACTGTGTTTATAAACGTGGACGTCGACTTTGCCACTTTAGCACGCAGGACTAGGGGCCAGAAGGTTGAGGGTTCACGGTCCACCGCAGAGGACCTTCACTTTCCCTGCCTGTTACTTCACGATCAGAGCCGGCTGCAGACAATGATCAGCTAGGAGGAAATCCGATTTTCTACATTTTGATGCCATATTTATAATTATATAAAATATATGCAACACATTTTCCACCAACAGGTTTCTGTGCCAATGCACTACATAACCAATAAACTAAGCATACCGACTTTGGGCACTTCAATATCATGGTTTGCGTTTTCAACACCACAATAAATAGACTACCTTGTAGGATTACCCAGTATCGAAATCTTAGTATTGAAGGCATGTGGGTTGCTTATGGTATTTAGCGCCCCCTGTGGGTTGCTTATGGTATTTAGCGCCCCCTGTGGGTTGCTTATGGTATTTAGCTCCCTCTGTGGGTTACGTATGGTATCTAGCGCCCCCTGTGGGTTACTTACTGTATCTAGCTCCCCCTGTGGGTTACTTATGGTATCTAGCTCCCCCTGTGGGTTGCTTATGGTATCTAGCTCCCCCTGTGGGTTGCTTATGGTACAGGGGACAGGACAACTTCACCGCATCACAGGGACGATGGACGGGGCCATGTACTGTCAAATCTTGGGTGAGAACCTCCTTTCCTCAGCCAGGGCATTGAAAATGGGTCGTGGATGGGTATTCCAGCATGACAATGACCCAAAACACACGGCCAAGGCAACAAAGGAGTGGCTCAAGAAGAAGCACATTAAAGTCCTGGAGTGGCCTAGCCAGTCTCAATCCCATAGAAAATCTGTGGAGGGAGCTTAAGGTTCAAGTTGCCAAACATCAGCCTCGAAACCTTAATGACTTGGAGAAGATCTGCAAAGAGGAGTGGAACAAAATCCCTCCTGAGATGTGTGCAAACCTGGTGGCCAACTACAAGGAACGTCTGACCTCTGTGATTGCCAACAAGGGTTTTGCCACCAAGTACTAAGTCATGTTTTGCAGAGGAGTCAAATACTTATTTCCCTCATTTAAAATGCAAATCAATGTATAACATTTTTGACATGCGTTTTTCTGGATTTTTTTGTTGTTATTCTGTCTCTCACTGTTCAAATAAACCTATCATTAAAATTATAGACTGAACATTTCTTTGTCAGTGGGCAAACGTACAAAATCAGCAGGGGATCAAATACTTTTTTCTCTCACTGTATGAGAGGGGGAGTTTAAGTACAAGTCTTACAAGCTTGTTTGGCTAGTTGCCTATTTGGGGCTGCTGGTGAGCCATGATGTACAGGCATAATCAACGTGACACTGGACTAGCACACTTGCCAGAGTCTTTAGTGTGTCTATAGCGAAGTTTCCATCCAATTGGCGACAGATTTTCATGCAAATATTCTAAAATCTTCATAAAAACAATGCCATTTCAGAGTTTCTGTAGGGGAATTTGGCGCCGGACAACATGACAGAGAAGATTTTAAATGTACCATACATTTGCGTAATTTCACGGACATCATTCCAACCTGGCCAAATGAGCCACATTTACGTGTCATTAAAAACAGCTATACCAAATTAAAAAAACACAATTCCTCGTGTTTTGATGTGTAGCATATGCAAAACTATATCTTTTTTGTTAGTTTTTTTTAGGCTACTTTCCTGAAATAATAATTGTCCACCTCACGGTTCGGCCGTCAGAGATTTGAGTACTAAATGTATCAGGGCATTGCATGCATAGGCCTATAAGCTTAGGTGTTCACTGTATGATTGTCACGATCGTCTTCTTGTGAGATATTGGACCAAGGCGCAGCGTGTGCAAAATACATCTCTTTATTTTGGAAGAGAGAAAAACACGAAACCGAACACTATCCAAAACTAACAAAACAACAAACGACCGTGAAGCTAAATAACGTAAGTGCACAGACAAGCAACAAACGTTCAACATAGACAATTACCCACAAACACATGATGCCAATGGCTGCCTTAAATATGGCTCCCAATTAGAGACAATAAACCACAGCTGTCTCCAATTGAGAACCAATCCAGGCAGCCATCAACATACAAACACCTAGACAAGACATTACCCCATTAAACCTACAAACCCCTAGACAAACCAAAACACATACTTCACCATGTCACACCCTGACCTAACTAAAATATTAATGAAAACAAAGATAACTAAGGCCAGGGTGTGACATAACCCCCCCCTTAAGGTGCGAACTCCGGGCGCACCAGCATAAAGTCTAGGGGAGGGTCTGGGTGGGCGTCTGTCCACGGTGGCGGCTCTGGCACTGGTCGTGGTCCCCACCCCACCATAGTCACTACCCGCTTTCGTAGCCTCCTCCAAATGACCACCCTCCAACTTAACCCCACTGGATTAAGGGGCAGCACCGACTAAGAGGCAGCACCGGACTAAGGGGCAGCACCGGACTAAGGGGCAGCACCAGGATAAGGGGCAGCACCAGGATAAGGAGCAGCACCAGGATATGGGGCAGCACCAGGATAAGGGGCAGCACCGGCTAAGGGGCAGCACCGGACTAAGGGGCAGCACCGGACTGAATGGCGGATCCTGGCTGGCTGGCTCTGGCGGATCCTGGCTGGCTGGCGGATCCTGGCTGGACGGCTCTGGCGGATCCCGGCTGGACGGCTCTGGCGGATCCTGGCTGGACGGCTCTGGCGGATCCTGGCTGGACGGCTCTGGCGGATCCTGGCTGGACGGCTCATGGCTGGCTGACGGATCTGGCTGCTCATGGCTGGCTGGACGGATCTGGCTGCTCATGGCTGGCTGACGGATCTGGCTGCTCATGGCTGGCTGAAGGATCTGGCTGCTCATGGCTGGCTGACGGATCTGGCTGCTCATGGCTGGCTGACGGATCTGGCTGCTCATGGCTGGCGGAAGGCTCTGGCTGATCCTGTCTGGCGGAAGGCTCTGGCTGATCCTGTCTGGCGGAAGGCTCTGGCTGATCCTGTCTGGCGGAAGGCTCTAGCGGCTCCTGTCTGGCGGAAGGCTTTAGCGGCTCCGGTCTGGCGGACGGCTCTGAAGGCTCATGGCAGACGGGCGGCTTAGCAGGCTCAGTACAGACGGGCAGTTCATGCAGCGCTTGGCAGACGGACAGTTCAGACGGCGTTGGGCAGACGGGCAGTTCAGGCGCCGTTAGGCAGACAGCAGACTCTGGCCGGCCGAGACGCACTATAGGCCTGGTGCGTGGTGCCGGACCTGGAGGTACCGGGCTGAGGACACGCATCTCAGGGCTAGTGCGGGGAGAAGGAACAGGGCATGCTGGACCCTGGGGACGCACATAAGGCCTAGTGCGTGGTGCCGGAACTGGTGGTCCCGGGCTGAGGACACGCATCTCAGGGCTAGTGCGGGGAAGAGAGACGGGCCGGACCGGGCTGGCGACGCGCACCGTAGGTTTGGTGCGAGTGGCAGGAACAGGCCGGGCTGGGCTGGCGACGCACCCCGTAGGCTTTGTGCGTAGAGCAGGAACAGGCCGGGCTGGGCTGACGACGCACACCGTTAACATAGTGCGTGGAGCAAGAACAGGCCTGGCTGGGCTGGCGACGCACCCCGTAGGCTTAGTGCGTGGAGCAGGAACAGGCCGGGCTGGGCTGGCGACGCGCACCGTCCATTTGGTGCGAGGGGTCGTAACAGGCCGGACCGTACTGGGGACACACACCACTGGCTCTACCCCGGGAACTGGAACGGGCCGGACCGGACTGGTAATACATCCCAGTACCACTCGCCGTGCCTCTACATCTCCTCTCCCTACTTTGACCAGTGGCCCCCGTAACCTGGTGGCCTTTTGAATTCGCCCCTTCTCTGCCTCCGTCAGCCCCGTCGTCCATGCCCTGTGCCCCCCCCTAAAAATGTCTTGGGTAGTGCTCACGGGCTTCCAGCCTTGCCTCCGTGCTGCCTCCTCATATCGCCTCCTCTCGGCTTTAGCTGCCTCCAGCTCTTCACGAGGGAGGCGAACTTCTCCCGGTTGTGCCCAAGGACCTTTCCATCCAGTATCTCCTCCCATGTCCATGAATCCTGTGTAGGTGGGTCCTGTTGCCGCTTGACACGCCGCTTGGTCCTAGATTGGTGGGTAATTCTGTCACGATCGTCTTCTTGTGAGATATTGGACCAAGGCGCAGCGTGTGCAAAATACATCTCTTTATTTTGGAAGAGAGAAAAACACGAAACCGAACACTATCCAAAACTAACAAAACAACAAACGACCGTGAAGCTAAATAACGTAAGTGCATAGACAAGCAACAAACGTTCAACATAGACAATTACCCACAAACACATGATGCCCATGGCTGCCTTAAATATGGCTCCCAATTAGAGACAATAAACCACAGCTGTCTCCAATTGAGAACCAATCCAGGCAGCCATCAACATACAAACACCTAGACAAGACATTACCCCATTAAACCTACAAACCCCTAGACAAACCAAAACACATACTTCACCATGTCACACCCTGACCTAACTAAAATATTAATGAAAACAAAGATAACTAAGGCCAGGGTGTGACAATGATATATTAATAAGAGCTAATGTAAACCTGGGAAAAAACACAACCCTCCCCAAAGCAAAAATAAATAAATTTGACAACCCTCCCCTATTTTTGACAACCCCCCCCCCCAGTAAATTTTGATCTGTCCTTTAGTGGATGTAATTTAGCCATTCATTGTAGCCATTGCGATCTGTAGAGTTGCTATTTTCTCGTGTCAATTAACTCCTGACATTCCTGGATTACTCATTATATTAATAAAGTCCAATTTAAATCAACAACTACGATAGTCAGTTGACAAAAGTTTAAGGGTACAAGACTGTGTACATATTCTGATGTGTTGGCTAAATCACTACATATCCCATCGAGCCGAGCGTGGGAGAGGCTGCCTTTTGTCACAGTTCCAAGGTCAGTCAGAAACATCCAGCTAACCCTAAGCCAATGACGCCTGTGGATCTCAAAACTGAACTTGGATCCGCGTTAAGTAGCAATTACCGCGTTCACGTGCTAGTCGGAACTCGGAAACTCTGAGATTTCCAACTTGCTAACTGGTTGTAGTTATACAGGTGCCGCGTTCAATGAAAGAGGAAGTCTGACATTTCAGAGTTCCGACTAGCATAGATACCCTTCGCCACCGCCATCTTACGACAGATATCTCGAACCAGTCATTATGACTGTCGTATTCAACATACTTTTCAGGTTTCTTTCCAGAAAAATGTCTTAGTTACATGATTGTATAACTAGCAAAGGAGTTTTGAAGTTGAGGGTGCTGTATTTATGAAGTTTGTCAATGAGGACAGAAACTAGCGTAGCCAGCTAGTTTAGCCTGGGATAGGAGGAAAAATAGCTTGGCCCTAGTGCGCATGTGTGCCAGCTGGGCTATACGCTAATTCAGGAGACAGATTTTATGGGACACAAAATGGGACAAACACCAAATTGAGACTCTGCATGCAGAATTCTGCAAAAAAACATCCTCTGTGTACAACATAAAACACAACATAATGCATGCAGAGCAGAATTAGGACGATACCCGCTAATGATCAAAATCCAGAAAAGAGCTGTTAAATCTAGAATCGGCTTCCTATTTCGCAACAAAGCCTCCTTCACTCATGCTGCCAAACATGCCCTCGTAAAACTGACTATCCTACCGATCCTTGACTTCGGCGATGTCATTTATAAAATAGCCTCCAACACTCTACTCAGCAAATTGGATGTAGTCTATCACAGTGCCATCCGTTTTGTCTCCAAAGCCCCATACACTACCCACCACTGTGACCTGTACGCTCTTGTTGGCTGGTCCTCACTACATGTTCGTCGTCAAACCCACTGGCTCCAGGCCATCTATAAATCACTGCTAGGCAAATCCCCGCCTTATCTTAGCTCATTGGTCACCATAGCAGCACCCACCCGTAGTCTGCGCTCCAGCAGGTATATCTCACTGGTCATTCCCAAAGCCAACACCTCCTTTGGCCGCCATTCCTTCCAGTTCTCTGCTGCCAATGACTGGAACGAATTGCAAAAATCTCTGAAGCTGGAGACTCTTATCTCCCTCAATAACTTTAAGCATCAGTTGTCAGAGCACCTTACCGATCACTGCACCTGTACACAGCCCATCTGAAATTAGCCCACCCAACTACCTCATCCCTATATTGTTATTTAATTTGCTCTTTTGCAGTCCAGTATCTCTATTTGCACATAATCTCTTGCACATCTAGCATTCCAGTGTTAATACTATTGTAATTATTCTGCACTATAGCCTATTTATTGCCTTACCTCCATAACTTGCTACATTTGCACACACTGTATATATATTTTCTGTTGTATCTCTGACTTTATGTTTTTTTTACCCCATATGTAACTCTGTGTTGTTTTTGTTGCACTACTTTGCTTTGTCTTGGCCAGGTCGCAGTTGTAAATGAGAACCTGTTCTCAACTGGCTTACCTGGTTAAATAAAGGTGAAATAAATAAATAAAAAAAAAAAAATTCTACAACCACCTAAAAGGAAGCGATTCCCAAACCTTCCATAACAAAGCCATCACCTACAGAGAGATGAACCTAGAGAAGAGCCACCTAAGAATGCTGCTCCTGGTGCTCTGTTCACAAACACAAACAGAGCCCAGGACAGCAACAGCAAGACAATTAGAACCAACCAAATCATGAGAAAACAAAAAGATAATTACTTCACACATTGAAAAGAATTAACAAAAAAACTGAGCAAACTAGAATGCTATTAGGCCCTAAACAGAGTACACAGTGGCAGAATACCTGACCCAAAATTAAGGAAAGCTTTGACTATGTACAGACTCAGTGAGCATAGCCTTGCTTTTGAGGAAGGCCGCTGTAGGCTGACCTGGCTCTCAAGAGAAGACGTGCACACTGCCCACAAAATGAGGTGGAAACTGAGCTGCACTTCCTAACCTCCTGCCAAATGTATGACCATATTAGAGACACATATTTCCCTCAGATTACACAGACCCACAAAGAATTCGAAAACATATCCAATTTTGATAAATTCCCATATCTATTGGTTGAAATACCACAGTTTGCAATCACAGCAGCAAGATTTGTGACCTGTTGCCACAAGAAACGGGCAAGCAGTGAAGAACAAACACCATTGTAAATACAACCCATATTTATGTTTATTTATTTTCCCTTTTGTACTTTAACTGTATATAACCATTTGAAATGTCTCTATTCCTTTCGAACTTTTGTTTGTAATGTTTACTGTTAATTTGTATTGTTTATTTCACTTTTGCATGTTTCTCATGCCAATAAAGCCCATTGAATTGAATTGTAGTTTTTATTTACATTACATTTACATTTTAGTCATTTAGCAGACGCTCTTATCCAGAGCGACTTATAGTTAGTGAGTGCATACATTTTTATAAAAAAATTTCATACTGGAGTCGAACCCACATGCCCTGACATCAGGAGCTGGCAGCAAAAAGTTTGTTTAAACAATTCAGAGACTGAAACGAATAAGTCAGATTACTTATATTTAAAGACAGTTTATCGATATATCAATCCGAAATCAACAGTAATTGTCCAAAGTTAAAGAAAGCTTAAAACGATGTTTGAGTGAACCACTGAGTTTCTAAACCCAGTGACGCAACATTGCCAGACTTCCGGGAACGCTTGCGAAGCAGACCAGGTCGGGGTTTGAGATGTCAATGAGAGAAGTGAAAAACTATTCCTTTGTTGTTAATTTTTCTCGAGATCTAAAAGGCACAACCTAGATTAGAACCAACGTCTTAAGTAGTTGAACATGTTATTACTCCAACCTCGTGAAAGTGACAAACTGACACGTTTTCATTTTCGTCAAAAACGAATTTATATTAAAAGAGTGCCTATGAGTTGACGGCCTTCACATGCGCAATTCGGCGCCTGACGACCGTTAGACCCGATGACGTGTTTCTCCTCCTCCAACACTCTTGTCGCGTTCACGTACTAGTCGGAACTAGGAAACTCGGAAATGTCATACTTGCTAATCAGTTGTACTTATACACGTGCCGCGTTCAGCCAGTTAGCAAATCGGAAATGTCCAAATTTCCTGGTTCCGACTGGCACTTTGTCCGCGGCGTCAGAACCCTTTTTAAAAAGAGGGGCGTGTCTTGGTTGTCATAGCGCGTTGACAACGACACCAACCAGGAAGCTACAGTGGAGAATGATCTAAACAAAACGACTAGTGTTTGTATTAAATATATTTATAACTAGCTCCTTGTTCTGTCTGTGTTTGTATTGTATGACAGCCGACACAGACACGCCTGTCTATTGTACCGTTAGCTACCAGAGTATACATCTCTATCCACACAGCGATGTCTCGGAAGAAAGAGAAAGAAGAATATTACCGTTTTTTCTCGGTGACAGAACCACGCACACACGAGAAGGGGCACACGGAATATAAAGTCACCGCAAGGGTCGGTTGGTCAATTTTGTCTTATTGGTATCTTAGTAGCCTCTAGCTAGCAAGTTAGCGTTAGTCATTTCAATGCATTGTTTTGACTGTCTTGTTATAGCTAGCTAGTAGAGACTTTGTCAGGATAGTCGTGTGTAATTGCGGGCTATTTCGGTACTATTCTAAGAACACCTGCGCTTTCCATGACATAGACTGACCAGGTGAATCTAGGTGAAAGCTATGGGCTCTTATTGATGTCATTTGTTAAATCCACTTCTATCAGTGTAGATGAAGGGGAGGAGACGGGTTAAAGAAGTATTTTAAAGCCTTGAGACATGGATTGTGTATGTGTGCCATTCAGAGGGTGAATGGGCAAGACAAAAGCTTTAAGTGCTTTTGAACGGGATATGGTAGTAGGTGTCAGGCACACCGGTTTGTGTCAAGAACTGCAACTATGCTGGGTTTTTCACTCGCAACAGTTTCACGTGTGTATCAAGAATAGTCCACCCCAAAGCACATCAAGCCAACTTGACACAAGTGTGGGAAGCATTGGCGTCAACATGGGCCAGCATCCCTGTGGAACGCCTTTGACACCTTGTAGAGTCCATGCCCTGACAAATCAAGGCTGTTCTGAGGGCAAAAGTGGTGCAAGTCAATACTAGGAAGGTGTTCCTAATGTTTGTTATACTCAGTGTATACCAGTAGAGGCTCCTCAGAGGAGCAAAATATATTCACAAGTCACCAAATAATTGATTAAAACACACTTTCTTGCAATGAAGGTCTACAGTAGCCTCAACAGCACTCTGTAGAGTAGCACCATGGTGTAGCCGGAGGACAACTAGCTTCCGTCCTCCTCTGGGTACATTGACTTCAATACAAAACCTAGGAGGCTCATGGTTCTCACCCCCTTCCATAGACTTACAAAGTAATTATGACAGCTTCCGGAGGATGTCCTCCAACCTATCAGAGCTCTTGCAGCATGAACTGATATGTTGTCCACCCAATCAAAGGATCAGATAATGAATCTAGTACTGAAAGCATAAGCTACAGCTAGCTAGCACTGCAGTGCATAAGTAGTTGACTCAACGAGAGAGAAAGACAATAGTTGAACAGTTTTGAACAAATTAATTTATTCCAACATGAATGAGAAGCTAGTGAGAGATTATCATTTTTTTTCAGTTTCACTTACTTAGCTAGCAAATGCAGCTAGATAGTTTAGCCTACTCAAACACCCTGCTCAAACAGAGGGATGCTATGTTAGCTAGCTGGCTATGACTATCCAACACAACACTGGAACTCTTCCAAGTCAAGGTAAGCTTTTGGTTTTACTAATTTATTGCCACCGGGGTCTGCCGGTGTAAGTGCTAAACTGCTTACTGACTGTACGCTGTAATGTTACTGCATGATTGTAGCGGGTTTACTAACGCTTTAGTTCTATTAGCTATGTTTACTATGACGTTACTTTAGCTAATATGGTAAGAACGATGTAGGCTGTGTGTAGCGGTTATGATATGGTTTGGCTTGGAAAGGTTTTTTCACCTGGTCACATACAGCTGATGTGTTGTGCATTGAAGTCCACAAGCGAAGGGACAAGGTGAGCGGAGGAGAGCGCGTAGATGCGAGAAGGAATACAACGTGGCTGCTATGAAAGTGAACTGTGTTTACGTGTGATCAGGGGTGTATTCATTCCGCCGATTCTGTTGAAAAATGTTTTTTAAAGGGAAGCAAACGAAACTGGGATAAACATACCCGAATTTGTCCAATAGAAACTCATTTGCAACTGTTGGACTAATGATTACACCCTAGATCAGCTAGATGCAGGCGAGAGTGTGCAAGGCGGTATTGCATTTGTCACTCTGTCCATGTGTCACTGTCTGTCATCTCAAAATGTGTCTCTCGTCCTGTGTGCACCTACGTTGTAAACGTTCATTCATAGGCTAGGTTGTAGCAACCTCATGATGGGTATAGGGACAATTTGAGTATCATGTAGTAGCCTAAACCTATCGCTGGTACATTGAACTGGGTGAATGGAATATGAATGACAGTCATCCAATATGCTGTAATATATAACTTTTTGTCCTCAATCTTAAAAGGCACCGACCGCCACTGGTGTATACAATGTATAGATATGTAGCTTAGTGCAATAGACGTTGGTGTAGTCAGTGATGGTGGTCCATTGTAATTTCAAGCACAGCTATTAGCCTCAACCCCTGTGACTAGACCCTTCTGGGGTAACTAGAGTTGGCCTACACACACCCAGGATCCTGGGACCCCTCCTACACACACCCAGGATCCTGGGACCCCTCCTACACACACCCAGGATCCTGGGACCCCTCCTACACACACCCAGGATCCTGGGACCCCTCCTACACACACCCAGGATCCTGGGACCCCTCCTACACACACCCAGGATCCTGGGACCCCTCCTACACACACCCAGGATCCTGGGACCCCTCCTACACACACCCAGGATCCTGGGACCCCTCCCCCCCGCCACCCCTTGCCTTCTAGCTGCTGTTAGTACTGTGTGTTCAAACCCTCCTGTCCTTTGTACACATGGACTTCATACGATCTATTTTCTTCTATGTAAATACGGTGCACAGATTGGTACGTTTTACTTTCAATTAACTGTCCTTACCTACCTTCTCTCCCTGTTCTCTCTCTCTCCTCTCTTCTCCCTCCCTCACCCCTATCTCTTGACCCTGCATGACTACCATCTCCCTCCCTGTTCTCTCTCTCTTCTCCCTCCCTCACCCCATCTCTTGACCCTGCATGACTACCATCTCCCTCCCTGTTCTCTCTCTCTTCTCCCTCCCTCACCCCATCTCTTGACCCTGCATGACTACCATCTCCCTCCCTGTTCTCTCTCTCTTCTCCCTCCCTCACCCCATCTCTTGACCCTGCATGACTACCATCTCCCTCCCTGTTCTCTCTCTCTTCTCCCTCCCTCACCCCATCTCTTGACCCTGCATGACTACCATCTCCCTCCCTGTTCTCTCTCTCTTCTCCCTCCCTCACCCCATCTCTTGACCCTGCATGACTACCATCTCCCTCCCTGTTCTCTCTCTCTTCTCCCTCCCTCACCCCATCTCTTGACCCTGCATGACTACCATCTCCCTCCCTGTTCTCTCTCTCTTCTCCCTCCCTCACCCCATCTCTTGACCCTGCATGACTACCATCTCCCTCCCTGTTCTCTCTCTCTTCTCCCTCCCTCACCCCATCTCTTGACCCTGCATGACTACCATCTCCCTCCCTGTTCTCTCTCTCTTCTCCCTCCCTCACCCCATCTCTTGACCCTGCATGACTACCATCTCCCTCCCTGTTCTCTCTCTCTTCTCCCTCCCTCACCCCTATCTCTTAACCCTGCATGACTACCATCTCCCTCCCTGTTCTCTCTCTCTCCTCTCTTCCTGCTCTCCCCCTCTAGTTTGTCTCCAAGCGTTGTCCTGAGGATGTGAAGGAGGTGTTAGTATGGAGGAGGTACAGTGAACTGAAGAAGCTTCATGGAGAGCTGTCCTACACACACAGAAACCTGTTCAGGAGGCAGGAGGAGTTCCCTCCGTTCCCCCGCGCTCAGCTCTTTGGTACGACCCTGTCACACCTTTTCTCTCTCTCTCTCTCTCTCTCTCTCTCTCTCTCTCTCTCTCTCTCTCTCTCTCTCTCTCTCTCTCTCTCTCTCTCTCTCTCTCTCTCTCTCTCTGTCTCTCTCTCTCTCTGTCTCTCTCTCTCTCTGTCTCTCTCTCTGTCTCTCTCTCTCTCTCTCTCTGTCTCTCTCTCTCTCTCTCTCTGTCTCTCTCTCTCTCTCTCTCTGTCTCTCTCTCTCTCTCTCTCTCTGTCTCTCTCTCTCTCTCTGTCTCTCTCTCTGTCTCTCTCTCTCTCTCTCTCTCTCTCTCTCTCTCTCTGTCTCTCTCTCTGTCTCTCTCTCTCTCTCTCTCTCTTGTCTCTCTCTCTCTCTCTCTCTGTCTCTCTCTCTCTCTCTCTGTCTCTCTCTCTCTCTCTCTGTCTCTCTCTCTCTCTCTCTCTCTCTCTGTCTCTCTCTCTCTCTCTCTCTCTCTGTCTCTCTCTCTCTCTCTCTCTCTCTCTCTCTCTCTCTCTCTCTCTCTCTCTGTCTCTCTCTCTCTCTCTCTCTCTCTCTCTCTCTGTCTCTCTCTCTGTCTCTCTCTCTGTCTCTCTCTCTCTCTCTCTCTCTCTGTCTCTCTCTCTCTCTCTCTCTCTCTCTCTCTCTCTCTCTCTCTCTCTCTCTCTCTCTCTCTCTCTGTCTCTCTCTCTCTCTCTCTCTCTCTCTGTCTCTCTCTCTCTCTCTCTCTCTCTCATTTGGTTTTGAAGTGGGGTCACATTTGCTGCTCTGAGGCTCTTTCTCTCAAATGAATTCAAAGGGCTTTATTGGGATGGGAAACGTGTTTACATTGCCAAAGCAAGTGAAATAAACAATAAACAAAAGGGAAAACGGACACAAAACAACAACAAAAAACAATTAGAATTTAACAGTAAACATTGCACTCACAAAGGTTTTGAAAAATACATTTTAAGTGTTAAATGATCAGTGTTTTAACAATGTGCAAACAGTTGTAGTATGAATGGTAGCGGAAGATAAATATTGGTGCTATTTACAATGTTGTTTTTTCTCATTGCAACGGGCCACAGATCTACAGTGAGGGAAAAAAGTATTTGATCCCCTGCTGATTTTGTACGTTTGCCCACTGACAAAGAAATGATCAGTCTATAATTTTAATGGTAGGTTTATTTGAACAGTGAGAGACAGAATAACAACAACAAAAAATCCAGAAAAACGCATGTCAAAAATGTTATAAATTGATTTGCATTTTAATGAGGGAAATAAGTATTTGACCCCTCTGGAAAACATGACTTAGTACTTGGTGGCAAAACCCAGGTGGTGGCAATCACAGAGGTCAAACGTTTCTTGTAGTTGGCCACCAGGTTTGCACACATCTCAGGAGGGATTTTGTTCCACTCCTCTTTGCAGATCTTCTCCAAGTCATTAAAGTTTCGAGGCTGACGTTTGGCAACTCGAACCTTCAGCTCCCTCCACAGATTTTCTATGGGATTAAGGTCTGGAGACTGGCTAGGCCACTCCAGGACCTTAATGTGCTTCTTCTTGAGCCACTCCTTTGTTGCCTTGGCCGTGTGTTTTGGGTCATTGTCATGCTGGAAGACCCATCCACGACCCATTTTCAATGCCCTGGCTGAGGGAAGGAGGTTCTCACCCAGGATTTGACGGTACGTGGCCCCGTCCATCGTCCCTTTGATGCGGTGAAGTTGTCCTGTCCCCTTAGCAGAAAAACATAATGTTTCCACCTCCATGTTTGACGGTGGGGATGGTGTTCTTAGGGTCATAGGCAGCATTCCTCCTCCTCCAAACATGGCGAGTTGAGTTGATGGCAAAGAGCTCAATTTTGGTCTCATCTGACCACAACACTTTCACCCAGTTCTCCTCTGAATCATTCAGATGTTCATTGGCAAACTTCAGACGGGCATGTATATGTGCTTTCTTGAGCAGGGGGACCTTGCGGGCGCTGCAGGATTTCAGTCCTTCACGGCGTAGTGTGTTACCAATTGTTTTCTTGGTGACTATGGTCCCAGCTGCCTTGAGATCATTGACAAGATCCTCCCGTGTAGTTCTGGGCTGATTCCTCACCGTTCTCATGATCATTGCAACTCCACGAGGTGAGATCTTGCATGGAGCCCCAGGCCAAGGGAGATTGACAGTTCTTTTGTGTTTCTTCCATTTGCGAATAATCGCACCAACTGTTGTCACCTTCTCACCAAGCTGCTTGGCGATGGTCTTGTAGCCCATTCCAGCCTTGTGTAGGTCTACAATCTTGTCCCTGACATCCTTGGAGAGCTCTTTGGTCTTGGCCATGGTGGAGAGTTTGGAATCTGATTGATTGATTGCTTCTGTGGACAGGTGTCTTTTATACAGGTAACAAGCTGAGATTAGGAGCACTCCCTTTAAGAGTGTGCTACTAATCTCAGCTCGTTACCTGTATAAAAGACACCTGGGAGCCAGAAATCTTTCTTATTGAGAGGGGGTCAAATACTTATTTCCCTCATTAAAATGCAAATCAATTTATAACATTTTTGACATGCGTTTTTCTGGATTTTGTTGTTGTTATTCTGTCTCTCACTGTTCAAATAAACCAACCATTAAAATTATAGACTGATAATTTCTTTGTCAGTGGGCAAACGTACAAAATCAGCAGGGGATCAAATACTTTTTTTTCCCTCACTGTATCTGCTATGATTGTACACTGCGGTATTTCGCCTAACAGATATGGGAGTTTATCAATGTTTTTGATTTGTTTTCTAATTCTTTCTGGATCTGTGTATGTCTAATGGAGTAATACGTTTGGCAGGAGGAAATGCAGCTCAGTTTCCACCTCATTTTGTGGGCAGTGGGCACATCTCAACAGCAAGGCTATGCCTACGGCGGCCTTTCTCAATAGCAAGGCTATGCTCGCTGTGTCTGTACGTAGTCAAGGATTTCCTTAAATTTGGGTCAGTCAGTGGTCAGGTATTCTGCCACTGTGTACACTCTGTTTAGGGCCAGATAGCGTTCCAATTTGCTCCGTTGTTTTGGTTGGTTCTTTCCAGTGTGTCAAATAGTTATCTATTTGCTTACTCACAATTTGGTTGGGTCTAATTGTGTTGCTGTCCTGGGGCTCTGTGGGGTCTGTTTGTGTTTGTGAACAGAGCCCCAGAACCAGCTGGCTGAGGGGACTCTTCTCCAGGTTCATCTCTCTGTAGGTGAGGGCTTTGTGGGGGAATGTGTGGGCGTCGCTTCCTTTTAGGTGGTTGTAGAATTTAACAGCTCTTTTCTGGATTTTGATAACTAGCGGGTATAGACCTAATTCTGCTCTGCATGCATTGTTTGGTGTTTTGCGTTGTACACAAAGTTGATTTTTTTCAGAATTCGGCATGCAGTCTCAATTTGGTGTTTGTCCCATTTTGTGAGTTCTTGGTTGGTGAGCGGACCCCAGACCTCACAACCATAAAGGGCAATGGGTTCTATAACTGATTCAAGTATTTTTAGCCAAATCCTAATTGGTATGTCATATTTAATGTTCCTTTTGATGGCATAGAAGGCCCTTCTTGCCTTGTCTCTCAGATCATTCACAGCTTTGTGGAAGTTACCTGTGGTGCTGATGTTTAGGCCGAGGTAGGTATAGTTTTTGTGTGCTCTAGGGCAACAGTGTCTAGGTGGAATTTTTATTTGTGGTACTGGCAACTTGGACTTTTTTTAAAAACCATTATTTTTGTCTTACCGAGATTCATTGTCCAGGTCTTAATCTGTGCAGAAGATCTAGGTGCTGCTGTAGGCCCTCCTTGGTTGGGGACAGAAGCACCAGATCATCAGCAAACAGTAGACATTTGACTTCAGATTATTTTAGGGTGAGGCCGGGTGCTGCAGACTGTTCTAGTGCCCTCGCCAATTCGTTGATATATATGTTGAAGAGGGTGGGGCTTAAACTGCATCCCTGTCTCACCTCACGGCCCTGTGGAAAGAAATGTGTGTTTTTTGCCAATTTTAACCGCACAGTTGTTGTTTGTGTACATGGATTTTATAATTTTGTATGTTTTTCCCCCAACACCTCTTTCCATCAATTTGTATAGCAGACCCTCATGCCAAATTGAGTCAAAAGCTTTTTTTAAATCAACAAAAGGTATGAGAAAACTTTTCTTTTGTTTTGTTTTTCAATAAGGGTGTGCAGGGTGAATATGTGGTCTGTCGTACGGTAATTTGGTAAAAAGCCAATTTGACATTTGCTCAGGTGCATTGTTTTCACTGAGGGAAATGTAGGAGTCTGCTGTTAATGAGAATGCATTCACAGCCTCTCTCTCTCTCTCCCCTCTCTTCTTTCTCTTTCTCAGGTAGGTTTGATGAAGGGGTGATCGAGGAGAGGAGGAGTGCAGCTGAGGCCATGCTACTGTTCACCACCAACATCCCTGCTCTCTACAACAGCCCTCAGCTAAAGGACTTCTTCAGGGTGAGAAAAATAAACACACACAATTGTCCGTGTCAAATTTCCCCTCAATAAAGTATCATATCATATCACACAGAGAGAAGCAGGCAGGGTCAAAGACACACGACACAGAGCAGCAGGGACACACCTCCAACAATAACATTCCAGCCCAGTTCTAAAGGGTTCTCTCTCTCTCTCTCTCTCTCTCTGTCTCTGTCTCTGTCTTTCTGTCTCTCTGTCTCTCTGTCTCTCTCTCTCTCTCTCTCTCTCTCTCTGTCTCTCTCTGTCTCTCTCTGTCTCTCTCTCTCTCTCTCTCTCTCTCTCTCTGTCTCTCTCTCTGTCTCTCTCTCTGTCTCTCTCTCTGTCTCTCTCTCTGTCTCTCTCTGTCTCTCTCTCTCTCTCTCTCTCTCTCTCTCTCTCTCTCTCTCTCTCTCTCTCTCTCTCTCTCTCTCTCTCTCCATCTCTCTCTCTCCTAGTGTGGAGAGGTGGTGAGACCACTGGACCCCTCCCCCCTCGCCTCCACCCCCCTCCCTCCCCCTCTCATCCCCCTCCCCCAGCGCAGAGGCTCAGACTGTGAACTAGCGGAGGAGGAGGGGACTGTGGCCCCTATCCAACCCCAGGACCTTGGCCTCTCCCTGGGCACAGATCTAGGCGAGCCTGAGGTGGCGGCTGAGGCCTATAGTGAGATGGGTGGGAGTCCAACTCCGGTGGCAGAAACACCTACAGAGGAGGACGTGACGGAGCTACAAGACGACCTAGAGGTAGAAATCCGAGGTAGAGCGACACAACTATTGCTTCTACTTTGATATGTCTTTATATCAGAATCCATTGTA
>NW_025533608.1:550000-575000 GCF_020615455.1 Coregonus clupeaformis | reverse complement strand
GGTGTGGGTTAGGAGAGGGAGGGAGGGTGTGGGTTAGGAGAGGGAGGGAGGGTGTGGGTTAGGAGAGGGAGGGAGGGTGTGGGTTAGGAGAGGGAGGGAGGGTGTGGGTTAGGAGAGGGAGGGAGGGTGTGGGTTAGGAGAGGGAGGGAGGGTGTGGGTTGGGAGAGAGCGGGAGGGAGGGTGAGGGTTAGGAGAGGGAGGGAGAGTGAGGGTTAGGAGAGGGAGGGAGGGTGTGGGTTAGGAGAGGGAGAGGGAGGGTGTGGGTTAGGAGAGGGAGGTAGGGTGTTGGTTAGGAGAGGGAGAGGGAGGGTTAGGAGAGAGAGAGGGGGGGTGAGGGTTAGGAGAGGTAGGGAGAGTGTGGGTTGGGAGAGGGAGAGTGTGGGTTGGGAGAGGGAGGGTGTGGGTTGGGAGAGGGAGGGAGGGTGTGGGTTGGGAGAGGGAGGGAGGGTGTGGGTTAGGAGAGGGAGGGAGGGTGAGGGAGGAATGTGTTAAGGAGAACAGTGTAGGTACTATATTGCTAGTCAAGAGAGCGGGACAAACAGATGGATAAAGAGAAGGAGTGGGAAGAGTGTTGCTTCTATATTGGTAGGGCTTTGGAGAGTCCAGGACAGTAGGAAGAGTGTTGCTTCTATATTGGTAGGGCTTTGGAGAGTCCAGGACAGTAGGAAGAGTGTTGCTTCTATATTGGTAGGGCTTTGGAGAGTCCAGGACAGTAGGAAGAGTGTTGCTTCTATATTGGTAGGGCTTTGGAGAGTCCAGGACAGTAGGAAGAGTGTTGCTTCTATATTGGTAGGGCTTTGGAGAGTCCAGGACAGTAGGAAGAGTGTTGCTTCTATATTGGTAGGGCTTTGGAGAGTCCAGGACAGTAGGAAGAGTGTTGCTTCTATATTGGTAGGGCTTTGGAGAGTCCAGGACAGTAGGAAGAGTGTTGCTTCTATATTGGTAGGGCTTTGGAGAGTCCAGGACAGTAGGAAGAGTGTTGCTTCTATATTGGTAGGGCTTTGGAGAGTCCAGGACAGTAGGAAGAGTGTTGCTTCTATATTGGTAGGGCTTTGGAGAGTCCAGGACAGTAGGAAGAGTGTTGCTTCTATATTGGTAGGGCTTTGGAGAGTCCAGGACAGTAGGAAGAGTGTTGCTTCTATATTGGTAGGGCTTTGGAGAGTCCAGGACAGTAGGAAGAGTGTTGCTTCTATATTGGTAGGGCTTTGGAGAGTCCAGGACAGTAGGAAGAGTGTTGCTTCTATATTGGTAGGGCTTTGGAGAGTCCAGGACAGTAGGAAGAGTGTTGCTTCTATATTGGTAGGGCTTTGGAGAGTCCAGGACAGTAGGAAGAGTGTTGCTTCTATATTGGTAGGGCTTTGGAGAGTCCAGGACAGTAGGAAGAGTGTTGCTTCTATATTGGTAGGGCTTTGGAGAGTCCAGGACAGTAGGAAGAGTGTTGCTTCTATATTGGTAGGGCTTTGGAGAGTCCAGGACAGTAGGAAGAGTGTTGCTTCTATATTGGTAGGGCTTTGGAGAGTCCAGGACAGTAGGAAGAGTGTTGCTTCTATATTGGTAGGGCTTTGGAGAGTCCAGGACAGTAGGAAGAGTGTTGCTTCTATATTGGTAGGGCTTTGGAGAGTCCAGGACAGTAGGAAGAGTGTTGCTTCTATATTGGTAGGGCTTTGGAGAGTCCAGGACAGTAGGAAGAGTTTTATTTTGGGCCAGTAGAGTGTAGTGTGTTATAGATGAGAGGATCTGAGACTGTTGGTTCATTTAAAAGGCAGAATTGGACACTGTTCTCCTTTCTTCTATTGTTCTAACCCCCCCCACCCCCCCTCTCTCCCTCTCTCTCTCTCCCCCGCTCCCTCTTCCTATCCCCCCTCTCTCCCCCTCTCTCTCTCCCCGCTCCCTCTTCCTATCCCCCCTCTCTCCCCCTCTCTCTCTCCCCCCGCTCCCTCTTCCTACCCTTCCCCTGTCTCTCTCTCTCTGTTCCCTCTTCCTAACCCCCTCTCTCTCTCTCTCCCCCGCTCCCGCTCCCTCTTCCTACCCCCCTCCCTCTCCCTCTTCCTACCCCCCTCTCTCTCTCTCTCGTCCCCACCCTCTCTAGGAGATCCAGACCCACAACGTAGAGAGTCAGTAAGGAGAAGAACTGCTCAGTATCTGAAACACACAGAGACACTACTCACACTGCTCACCTCTCTCACACACACCTCGCAGGAGAAGGACTCTTAAATACACTCACACACACACACACACACACACACACACACACACACACACACACACACACACACTCGCAGGAGAAGGACTCCTAAACATACAAACACAATGTTTAAAGGAGAAGTTTACCCAAAATCTAGAAACTCCCAAGCGATTCCATACATTGAAACTATTTCAGGGGAGTTGGCCCTCTCCCCGTCTCTCTCCTGGTAGCGCTGTACTGAAACAGCTGGGTTGTTGCTGGATGCAGGCCTCGCTCTGCTCCGTTACCAGTGAATTCATGATTCAGAACTCCGTGAAGTGTGGACAGGTTTGTTGTTTTATTGAAAGCATACGGCCGAATGAGCTATTTTTGTCAAAAAATACTATCGGTTTGTAGTCAGGAAATGTGTACTTTTCCACCTAAAACATTTGTGATTATTTTATATCATTATTTTATGTAGCCGACTGCTACAGCAGTAACAATTGCGCTTTATTTCTGAATCATAAATTCAGCAGAGCGAGGCCTGCATCCAACAACGTCATGAGTCACGTGACCCGTTTATTTCCAGCCGTTTCAGTACAGCGCTACTGGGAGAGAGAGGGAGAGGGGGAGAGGGGGAGAGGGGGAGAGGGACAACTCCCCTGAAATAGTTTCAATGTGTGGAATCACTTCGGAGTTTCTGGATTTTGGGTAAACTTCTCCTTTAAACGTAAACAGACATGCATAAGCTTAACACACACACACACACACACACACAGGAAACTTTAAAAACTTGCGTACACACAGAAGACCTGGACTTTTAAAACAAACACACAAACAGAACACTTAAATGCACACACACACACACACACTCCTTGATACACTCAGGACTAGGATAAATAGACAGAACCAAAGCAACCATCAGGATCAGAGCACTCACACTAGCACTTAACACACATACACACTGAAGTGTACACACTAGCACTTAACACACACACACTGAAGTGTACACACTAGCACTTAACACACACACACACTGAAGTGTACACACTAGCACTTAACACACACACACACACACTGAAGTGTACACACTAGCACTACGAGGCAGCAGATCAATCCAAGTGTTGCTGTTTGTCATTTGAGATTTTTAGTTGATTTTTAAATCTTGAGTTTAAAAATCTAGAATCTGAAATCTGATTCGCCTTAATGAACAAGACACCCAAACAGCACCCTATTCCCTATATAGTGCACTACTTTAGACCAGAGAATGGCACCCTATTCCCTATATAGTGCACTACTTTAGACCAGAGAATGGCACCCTATTCCCTATATAGTGCACTACTTTAGACCAGAGAATGGCACCCTATTCCCTATATAGTGCACTACTTTAGACCAGAGAATGGCACCCTATTCCCTATATAGTGCACTACTTTAGACCAGAGAATGGCACCCTATTCCCTATATAGTGCACTACTTTAGACCAGAGAATGGCACCCTATTCCCTATATAGTGCACTACTTTAGACCAGAGAATGGCACCCTATTCCCTATATAGTGCACTACTTTAGACCAGAGAATGGCACCCTATTCCCTATATAGTGCACTACTTTAGACCAGAGAATGGCACCCTATTCCCTATATAGTGCACTACTTTAGACCAGAGAATGGCACCCTATTCCCTATATAGTGCACTACTTTAGACCAGAGAATGGCACCCTATTCCCTGTATAGTGCACTACTTTAGACCAGAGAATGGCACCCTATTCCCTATATAGTGCACTACTTTTGACCAGGGTCCACAGTACTACAGTACCAGGGCTCTGGTCAAATTTAGTGCACTATGTAGAGAATAGGGTGCCATTTGGGACGTAGACAAAGACATTGTCCGCTTAATTTATCTTCCTAAAGTATTTTACGATGTTTTAATTTTAATGTTAGTAATAATATGTACTGTATGGAAGTGGATTTGTACACTGCACAAACAATTGTTTAATAAATACGGTACAGTATATGAGATCTTGTCGTCCCAGTGTGGTGCTATAGCAGTGCTATTGTGGTTGTTGTTATACTGTGGGGCTAGGAGTTTTTCCATGACCATGTGACCTCACCAGGAAAAACTCTTGGCCCTAGTTAGAATCGTTATCAATCAGAGTTGCGGTCAATTCCATTTTTTAATTCAGTCAATTCAGGAAGTTCACTGAAATTCTCATTTTTCTTCAATGTTTCTCAATGAAAAACTAGTGGAATTTCACATTTCAGTGTATTTCTCCAAATTCACTGAATTCAAATGGAATTTCCCCCCAAAGCCAGTTTTTTTATTTTTATGAAGTCTATAAAACAGTATATTGTCTTTGTCTATAATACAGATTTAGTGTGTGTGCAGTGACGTAGTAGCTCAACTCTACCAGCGGGTGTCACCATTGAGCAGTTGTCTAATTTAAAATCTGCATCATAAACCCAGCAGAGATAAAAGCTAAAAAAAATATATATATTTTTTTATTTCACCTTTATTTAACCAGGTAAGCCAGTTGAGAACAGGTTCTCATTTACAACTGCGACCTGGCCAAGATAAAGCAAAGCAGTGCGATAAAAACAACACAGAGTTACATATGGGGTAAAAAACATAAAGTCAAAAATACAACAGAAAATATATATACAGTGTGTGCAAATGTAGCAAGTTATGGAGGTAAGGCAATAAATAGGCTATAGTGCAAAATAATTACAATAGTATTAACACTGGAATGCTAGATGTGCAAGAGATTATGTGCAAATAGAGATACTGGGGTGCAAAAGAGCAAAATAAATAACAATATAGGGATGAGGTAGTTGGGTGGGCTAATTTCAGATGGGCTGTGTACAGGTGCAGTGATCGGTAAGGTGCTCTGACAACTGATGCTTAAAGTTATTGAGGGAGATAAGAGTCTCCAGCTTCAGAGATTTTTGCAATTCGTTCCAGTCATTGGCAGCTACATCAACAAATACATCAACAATGACTGAATGATTCCATCTGCTTATAGACACACAGAGGGGTATTATTCTTAGATACCTAACCTTTTCTCTGGCCATGATAGAGGGAGGGATAGAGAGGGGGGGATGAGGAAAAATGGAGAGCTGATTAAAAGATAAGAGAGGATGATCTCTTTATTGTCCGGGAAAAAACGGATGGGGAAAAAATCCTGACCCACCCTTTTCGCTCTCTCTCTCGTTCTTTGTTTGTGCATTCTGGGGAGTCTGGAGAGAGAGAGGGGGATGGATGGAGTGGAGAGCGAGAACCTTGCACCTGTGAAGAGAGAGAGGGGAGGGGGGGGGGCAACACAGCATTAGCATGCACTCATCTCTTTCTTCCTTTCTCTCTCCATCTCCCTCTCTCCCCTTCTCTCTCTCATCCTCTCTCCATGTCTCTCTATTCCTGTTTCTATCTCTCCATCCCCCTCTCTCCATCCCCCTCTCTCCATCCCTCTCTCTCCATCCCCCTCTCTCCATCCCCCTCTCTCCATCCCCCTCTCTCCATCCCCCTCTCTCCATCCCCCTCTCTCCATCCCTCTCTCTCCATCCCCGTCTCCTCTCTGTCTGCGACAATTACACCATCAAAACACTCCAGTCAGAGAGGATAATTGGTGCCAGTGTTGTAGTGAGAGAGCGATATAGAGTGTGTGTGTCTATTTCTGTGCTTGAGTGGGTCTGTGTGAGTTAGAGAGGGCCCATCATATGTTCTATAGCCTATGGAAAGGTTCTTCACTCACTGTGAGCGCCTATGGAAAGGTTATTCACTCACTGTGAGCGCCTATGGAAAGGTTCTTCACTCACTGTGAGCGCCTTTGGAAAGGTTCTTCACTCACTGTGAGCGCCTATGGAAAGGTTCTTCACTCACTGTGAGCGCCTATGGAAAGGTTCTTCACTCACTGTGAGCGCCTTTGGAAAGGTTCTTCACTCACTGTGAGCGCCTATGGAAAGGTTCTTCACTCACTGTGAGCGCCTATGGAAAGGTTCTTCACTCACTGTGAGCGCCTATGGAAAGGTTATTCACTCACTGTGAGCGCCTTTGGAAAGGTTATTCACTCACTGTGAGCGCCTTTGGAAAGGTTATTCACTCACTGTGAGCGCCTTTGGAAAGGTTATTCACTCACTGTGAGCGCCTTTGGAAAGGTTATTCACTCACTGTGAGCGCCTTTGGAAAGGTTAATCACTCACTGTGAGCGCCTATGGAAAGGTTATTCACTCACTAATGTGGCTTTCCACCACACACTGATACCCACATGATGAATACACACACTTGGCTAAGCGATAATATATTGACACTACTGTTACATATATGTAAAACAACACATCCTGTTTGCAAACTCAACCCCAACTCACACATCCTGTTTGCAAACTCAACCCCAACTCACACATCCTGTTTGCAAACTCAACCCCAACTCACACACAAATGCACTGTACACACTTCTACACTCACGTATGCACACACACACACACTAAAACACACACACACCTCAGTGGTCTGCTCTGCTGTGAAATGATGAGGAATGAGGATAATGTGTTTCCTTCATACACACAGCAATTACTGGAAAAAAGCACGACACACACACACACATCCTCTGTTTCTGTTCTCTCCACTTCCTCTACCTCTATACTCTCTCTAGTGCTGTTCTCGCTCTCCCTCACTTTTCCCCTGAATCCCTTTATCCCTCTCTGTCACCTTGCCTAAGGCTGTTTCAGTGCACTCTCTCCCCCTCTCTCCCTCACCACTCCCCCCCCTCTCCCTCCATCACTCTCTCTCCCTCATCACTCTCTCCCCCATCCCCCTCTCCCTCCCTCCCTCCCTCTCTTTCTCTAAACAGGAATCAATGCACCAACACTTTATGCTTTCCATCAATTCTCTGATATCGCTCCCCCCCTCCATTTCCTCAACCTTTCTTTCTCTCTTTTATCTTCCTCCCATCCTGCTCTCTCTCTCTCTCTCTCTCTCACACACACTATCTTTCTCTCTCTCCATCCCTCCGTTCTCTCTCTCTCTCTCTCTCTCTCTCCATCCCTCCGTCTCTCTCTCTCTCTCTCTCTCTCTCTCTCTCTCTCTCTCTCTGTCTCTCTCTCTCTCTCCATCCCTCCGTCTCTCTCTCTCTCTCTCTCTCTCTCTCCATCCCTCCGTCTCTCCCTCTGGGATGCCCTATTTTTTTTATTTATTCCTGGCACTGCTGTGTACTGGGAGTGATATTGAAGTGTTAGATCATCAAACACACACCAAGCACACATTCAGACACACACACACACACACACACACACCTGTGTTACATCATCAGTCATTGGATGAGCTGCTTGATGTTGGGCCAAGTGGTTGACATGTTACAGACCTCAGAAAGAGGTAGCAACACATAGAGATACACCTCATCCTCCTCTCTGCTCTGTGCCAACATGTCATTTAACTAAGCTAGCTATCTGTGAAAGGGTTTATGGTCCGTTAAATATACTGGCTAAATAAATCTGTCCACACACACGCAGAGAGAAAAACACTCTCTCTCACACACACACACACACGTAGACACACACTTCATCGTCATTTCTCTGCATATGCTGTTGTTAATCCAGATAAATGTTCCTCTATATCTCTCCATACCTCTCACCAGCCATTGCTCTCTCTCTCTTTATCTCTCACTCTCTCTCTCGCGCTCTCTCACTCTCTCTCTCTCTCTCTCTCTCTCTCTCTCTCTCTCTCTCTCTCTCTCTCTCTCTGTCTCTCTGTCTCTCTCTCTCTCCCTCTCTCTCTCTCTCTCTCTCTCTCTCTCTCTCTCTCTGTCTCTCTGTCTCTCTCTCTCTCTCCCTCTCTCTATTAGGCAGCTTTTGTTACCGCCATTGTTACCATAACAACCACAACCTTTTGGTTTGGGGGAAGTGCCACACTGAAGAGGAAAGGGAGAGGATGGGGCAACTATCTCTCCTATCTACTTCACTTGCTTTGGCAATGTTAACATACGTTTCCCATGCCAATAAAGCCCTTCATTTGAATTGAATGGAGAGCGAGAGAGCGAGAGAGCGAGAGAGAGAGAGAGCGAGAGAGAGAGAGAGAGAGAGAGAGAGAGAGAGAGAGAGAGAGAGAGAGAATGGGGACAGAGAGAGGCAGGTGTGTGCGTATGTGGGCTACAGACGACAGTAGTTGAACAGGTGAGATGATGTTGCCTATCTGTTAGTAAGTCATTAACCCTTCTATCAACCACAATGCCCTAAAAGCTGACAGAACCCTGGCATTAACCAAGACAAGATGACAATAAAACACATTGTCCCATGTAGCCTACTAGGTTTGCCATGTTTACTGTCTAGGCCACTGTCATGAATCAATGCTGTCTACAAATAAATCAATGTGTTTCTTCTAGAGATAAAAAAAATAATAAAAAAAAGTTAATATTTGACTCCTTCAATCGAGGCTGAGTTTCGGCTGCCAGTGAGTAGCTCCGTCCCAAATGCACCCTATTCCCTATAAAGTGCACTACTTTTGACCAAGACCCTAAAATTAGGGTGCCACTTGGGATTAGGCTAATCTGTCAGATGACAGTTTAAACCAACTGTTTTTATAACGGTAGTTCTAAGGAGCCAATGAGAAACCTAGGGAATGTGAACTCTCCTCTGTGATAGGACAGGAGCCAGGATTCCACTACTGGGCTATCTGCCCCGCGTGGAGAGTGTGAAGTTTAGTTGCCCCACGTGGAGAGTGTGAAGTTTAGTTGCCCCACGTGGAGAGTGTGAAGTTTAGTTGCCCCACGTGGAGAGTGTGAAGTTTAGTTGCCCCACGTGGAGAGTGTGAAGTTTAGTTGCCCCACGTGGAGAGTGTGAGGTTTAGTTGCCCCACGTGGAGAGTGTGAAGTTTAGTTGCCCCACGTGGAGAGTGTGAAGTTTAGTTGCCCCACGTGGAGAGTGTGAAGTTTAGTTGCCCCAGGTGGAGAGTGTGAAGTTTAGTTGCCCCACGTGGAGAGTGTGAAGTTTAGTTGCCCCACGTGGAGAGTGTGAAGTTTAGTTGCCCCACGTGGAGAGTGTGAAGTTTAGTTGCCCCACGTGGAGAGTGTGAGGTTTAGTTGCCCCACGTGGAGAGTGTGAGGTTTAGTTGCCCCACGTGGAGAGTGTGAAGTTTAGTTGCCCCACGTGGAGAGTGTGAAGTTTAGTTGCCCCATGTGGAGAGTGTGAAGTTTAGTTGCCCCACGTGGAGAGTGTGAGGTTTAGTTGCCCCACGTGGAGAGTGTGAGGTTTAGTTGCCCCACGTGGAGAGTGTGAAGTTTAGTTGCCCCACGTGGAGAGTGTGAAGTTTAGTTGCCCCACGTGGAGAGTGTGAGGTTTAGTTGCCCCACGTGGAGAGTGTGAAGTTTAGTTGCCCCACGTGGAGAGTGTGAAGTTTAGTTGCCCCACGTGGAGAGTGTGAAGTTTAGTTGCCCCACGTGGAGAGTGTGAAGTTTAGTTGCCCCACGTGGAGAGTGTGAAGTTTAGTTGCCCCACGTGGAGAGTGTGAAGTTTAGTTGCCCCACGTGGAGAGTGTGAAGTTTAGTTGCCCCACGTGGAGAGTGTGAAGTTTAGTTGCCCCACGTGGAGAGTGTGAAGTTTAGTTGCCCCACGTGGAGAGTGTGAAGTTTAGTTGCCCCACGTGGAGAGTGTGAAGTTTAGTTGCCCCACGTGGAGAGTGTGAAGTTTAGTTGCCCCACGTGGAGAGTGTGAAGTTTAGTTGCCCCACGTGGAGAGTGTGAAGTTTAGTTGCCCCACGTGGAGAGTGTGAAGTTTAGTTGCCCCACGTGGAGAGTGTGAAGTTTAGTTGCCCCACGTGGAGAGTGTGAGGTTTAGTTGCCCCACGTGGAGAGTGTGAAGTTTAGTTGCCCCACGTGGAGAGTGTGAAGTTTAGTTGCCCCACGTGGAGAGTGTGAGGTTTAGTTGCCCCACGTGGAGAGTGTGAGGTTTAGTTGCCCCACGTGGAGAGTGTGAAGTTTAGTTGCCCCACGTGGAGAGTGTGAGGTTTAGTTGCCCCACGTGGAGAGTGTGAGGTTTAGTTGCCCCACGTGGAGAGTGTGAAGTTTAGTTGCCCCACGTGGAGAGTGTGAAGTTTAGTTGCCCCACGTGGAGAGTGTGAGGTTTAGTTGCCCCACGTGGAGAGTGTGAGGTTTAGTTGCCCCACGTGGAGAGTGTGAAGTTTAGTTGCCCCACGTGGAGAGTGTGAGGTTTAGTTGCCCCACGTGGAGAGTGTGAAGGTTTAGTTGCCCCACGTGGAGAGTGTGAAGTTTAGTTGCCCCACGTGGAGAGTGTGAGGTTTAGTTGCCCCACGTGGAGAGTGTGAAGTTTAGTTGCCCCACGTGGAGAGTGTGAAGTTTAGTTGCCCCACGTGGAGAGTGTGAAGTTTAGTTGCCCCACGTGGAGAGTGTGAAGTTTAGTTGCCCCACGTGGAGAGTGTGAGGTTTAGTTGCCCCACGTGGAGAGTGTGAAGTTTAGTTGCCCCACGTGGAGAGTGTGAAGTTTAGTTGCCCCACGTGGAGAGTGTGAAGTTTAGTTGCCCCACGTGGAGAGTGTGAGGTTTAGTTGCCCCACGTGGAGAGTGTGAAGTTTAGTTGCCCCACGTGGAGAGTGTGAAGTTTAGTTGCCCCACGTGGAGAGTGTGAAGTTTAGTTGCCCCACGTGGAGAGTGTGAAGTTTAGTTGCCCCACGTGGAGAGTGTGAGGTTTAGTTGCCCCACGTGGAGAGTGTGAAGTTTAGTTGCCCCACGTGGAGAGTGTGAAGTTTAGTTGCCCCACGTGGAGAGTGTGAAGTTTAGTTGCCCCACGTGGAGAGTGTGAAGTTTAGTTGCCCCAGGTGGAGAGTGTGAGGTTTAGTTGCCCCACGTGGAGAGTGTGAAGTTTAGTTGCCCCACGTGGAGAGTGTGAAGTTTAGTTGCCCCCACGTGGAGAGTGTGAAGTTTAGTTGCCCCACGTGGAGAGTGTGAGGTTTAGTTGCCCCACGTGGAGAGTGTGAGGTTTAGTTGCCCCACGTGGAGAGTGTGAGGTTTAGTTGCCCCACGTGGAGAGTGTGAGTTTTAGTTGCCCCACGTGGAGAGTGTGAAGTTTAGTTGCCCCACGTGGAGAGTGTGAAGTTTAGTTGCCCCACGTGGAGAGTGTGAAGTTTAGTTGCCCCACGTGGAGAGTGTGAAGTTTAGTTGCCCCACGTGGAGAGTGTGAGGTTTAGTTGCCCCAGGTGGAGAGTGTGAGGTTTAGTTGCCCCAGGTGGAGAGTGTGAGGTTTAGTTGCCCCACGTGGAGAGTGTGAGGTTTAGTTGCCCCAGGTGGAGAGTGTGAGGTTTAGTTGCCCCACGTGGAGAGTGTGAGGTTTAGTTGCCCCACGTGGAGAGTGTGAGGTTTAGTTGCCCCACGTGGAGAGTGTGAAGTTTAGTTGCCCCACGTGGAGAGTGTGAAGTTTAGTTGCCCCAGGTGGAGAGTGTGAAGTTTAGTTGCCCCACGTGGAGAGTGTGAAGTTTAGTTGCCCCACGTGGAGAGTGTGAAGTTTAGTTGCCCCAGGTAACTAACTGCAGATCTAGGATTAGATGTCTAACTACCCTTGGCTATTCCCTCAGTCCTATAGTCACAATATAATAAAATATATAGAATACTTCCCAGTGAATTTCAGTTTTGGCAAGTAGTTAGTTCATCCTATATCACGTACGCAGTCTACATAATGGACAGAGAGAAAGGGGGAGGGAGAGAAAGGGGGAGGGAGAGAGTAGGTTAGTCTACATAATGGACAGAGAGAAAGGGGGAGGGAGAGAAAGGGGGAGGGAGAGAGTAGGTTAGTCTACATAATGGACAGAGAGAAAGGGGGAGGGAGAGAGTAGGTTAGTCTACATAATGGACAGAGAGAAAGGGGGAGGGAGAGAAAGGGGGAGGGAGAGAAAGGGGGACAGAGAGAAAGGGGGAGGGAGAGAGTAGGTTAGTCTACATAATGGACAGAGAGAAAGGGGGAGGGAGAGAGTAGGTTAGTCTACATAATGGACAGAGAGAAAGGGGGAGGGAGAGAAAGGGGCGAGGGAGAGAAAGGGGGACAGAGAGAAAGGGGGAGGGAGAGAGTAGGTTAGTCATAATGGAGGGAGAGAAAGGGGGAGAGAGAGAAAGGGGGAGGGAGAGAAAGGGGGAGGGAGAGAAAGGGGGAGGGAGAGAAAGGGGGAGGGAGAGAAAGGGGGAGGGAGAGAGTAGGTTAGTCTACATAATGGACAGAGAGAAAGGGGGAGGGAGAGAGAAAGTGGAGATAGGTGGTTCATGCCAACCGTGCGTGCCCCGCCGTGCCGTGAAGTGGATAACAGCTCGCGAGCCCGAGCTCCCCTCGCGCACCTTTCAAAGCGTGCGAGGATGGCATAGGGAGGTACTGTATGTTAGGAAACTAGAGACATACAGAAAGAGAGAGATAGGAGGAACAGATGGAGAGAGAGAGAGAGGGGGATTGACAAACGGAGAGCAGCAATAACAGGAAACACCGCGCGCAGGGCTTTGCTTTCCTACGGAGCGGATGCAGAGCAGAAAGAAGGGCGCGAGAGGAGCGGCTGCAGACCGATAAAACGGGAAGAGGAACATTAGAAGAACCCCTCAGAACAAACCGGTTCTAACAGTCTCACGGAGAGGGAAGAGTCGGTTTCCGTGCGGGGGGGTTATCCAATTGAGTGAGTTATTGTCGAAAGTCAATTCTACTTTTGGTTTGTCGCACTGACCATACTCCGTATGTCCTTTGCTGTGAGTGCACTGACCTGTGTGTGCGCGCGTGTCAGTCCATGTTCATGTAGCCTAGCCTATTATCAACTGCGACATACTGTACGTGCACCAACAATTAATGGGTGCCGGCTGCTCATTATGGAGGACTAAACCTGACATAATTAGAAATAAATTAATGAATAAATAAATGCACACATAAATAAATAAATACATGAATGAATAAATGCACTTTATAAACAGATTAAAAAAATTAATGCACAAAGATAAATACATGGATGAATGAATGCGCACATTGATAAATAATTATTTAAATAATGAATACCACTTTCTTTCATTTTATTAATTTATATTATTTCTTAATTTATTTATTTATGTATTTCTTCCTCCAATATGATAATGAGGGGGTGTCAGGCAAATGTATGTGGGTGGTATCTAACACACCATTGGTTGATCAATGCCACAGCAGGTTGCTCGATTGGCTGCGTTCAGTATGACATAACGGTGTACAACATTTAAAGGCCATGTTTCACATTAGCACCCCCCCCAAAAAAAAACAATAATGTGTAGAGAATCTATGTATCAATATGTCACTTTTTTCCCCCGACAAGTAAAAATAAAAATAACAACAAAAAAAGTGTTGAGAAAAAAAAGAGCAGAAGTAAAAAGTAAAACATTGTCCTTGCTTGACGTAGAAACGGGTGAACCGTTTTTGGAACACTGAGCCATTGACTTCCTGGCTGTGTTACGAGTAGGTCGCTTTTGACACTAAGGCACCGGGCTACAGCCATATCGTTTTGAACCTAGAAGAAGACCGAGAGACGGGAGTAGGCAAGAAGGAGTCGACCGGGATTGGCGGGAGGAATGTCCAGTGGGCCAGAAAAGCATGGTAAGCTAATGTTACTGAATGAGTATCAAGCTAGCTAGCTTGGATACAACTGATAAAGTAGAGTTGGCTGGCTAGCTAGCTGAGTTTTACAGCCAGACTCTACATTTTACACGTAGGTAGCTAGCTAGCTAGATCATGAACTAAACTGTAAAGTAACATAAACCATTATTATCTAGCTAGCTACGGTAGCTAAATATCTGTCAGATGTAAAGCAAGCAGGATCGTGGCATGTGTCAGAAGCAATGCATGTTGGTTAGCTCATGTTAGCTAGATCACATTAGCTAGTCTTTCAAGTTTCATGTTTTATTAGTCATATTTACGGGATACACATGGTATACATCGTCCAATGAAATGCTCACTTGCAGATTCCTTCTCGACAATGCAACAACAATACGAAATAATAAAAGATAAGAATACGAACATAAAGTTAATGGCTCAGTAGAATAGAATAAACATTTTATCATCAGTATAATACAGGAAGGAACCATTTATAGTCCAATATTTACACGTGTTTTGGGGAAGGGGGGATGGGGGGCAGTGTATAAACTGAGCAGTATAATAAGAGTCTGGTAGCAGCAGTTGTGTGTGTGTGTGTGTGTGTGTGTGTGTGTGTGTGTGTGTGTGTGTGTGTGTGTGTAGCATGAATGTGTCTGTGTGTGCATGTGTGCTAAGGTGTGGAGAATCAGAGCAGGTGGTCAGTTCAGTTCAAGTGTTCAGCAGTCTGATGGCTTTTGATAGAAACAGTATCTGAGCCTGTTGGTATCAGACTTCATGCTTCAGTAGTCTGCCCGACGGTAAGGGAGAGAACAGCTCGTGGCTGGGGTGTCTGGGGTCCTTGATGATGCCGTGGGCCTTCCTCAGGCACTGTTTCTAGTAGAGGTCCTGGATGGGTGGGAGCACGGTCCCAGTGATGTCCTGGATGGGTGGGAGCACGGTCCCAGTGATGTCCTGGATGGGTGGGAGTACGGTCCCAGTGATGTCCTGGATGGGTGGGAGTACGGTCCCAGTGATGTCCTGGATGGGTGGGAGCACGGTCCCAGTGATGTCCTGGATGGGTGGGAGTATGGTCCCAGTGATGTCCTGGATGGGTGGGAGCACGGTCCCAGTGATGTCCTGGATGGGTGGGAGCACGGTCCCAGTGATGTCCTGGATGGGTGGGAGTACGGTCCCAGTGATGTCCTGGATGGGTGGGAGTACGGTCCCAGTGATGTCCTGGATGGGTGGGAGTACGGTCCCAGTGATGTCCTGGATGGGTGGGAGCACGGTCCCAGTGATGTCCTGGATGGGTGGGAGTATGGTCCCAGTGATGTCCTGGATGGGTGGGAGCACGGTCCCAGTGATGTCCTGGATGGGTGGGAGCACGGTCCCAGTGATGTCCTGGATGGGTGGGAGTACGGTCCCAGTGATGTCCTGGATGGGTGGGAGTACGGTCCCAGTGATGTCCTGGATGGGTGGGAGCACGGTCCCAGTGATGTCCTGGATGGGTGGGAGTACGGTCCCAGTGATGTACTGGATGGGTGGGAGCACGGTCCCAGTGATGTCCTGGATGGGTGGGAGTACCGGTCCCAGTGATGTCCTGGTCCGTCTTCACCACCCACTGGAGGGCCTTCCCATACCAGGCCGTGATGCAACCGGTCAGGACGCTCTCGATGGTGCAGCGGTAGTATTTGCAGAGGACCTGGGGCGGCATGCCAAATTTCTTCAGCCGCCTTAGGAAGTAGAGATGCTATTGCAACCTCTTGACAAGAATGGTGGTGTTGTTGGTCCATGACAAGTCCTCAGTGATGTGGATGCTGAGGAACTTAAAACTCGTGACTCTCTCTACTGCAGTCCTGTAGATGTGCATCGGGGCATGTGTCCCCCCTCTGCTTCCTGAAGTCAACAATCAAATATTAGTTTTTGCTGACGTTGAGGGAGAGGTTGTTGTCATGACACAACAATGCCAGTTAACTTACCTCCTCCCTATTGGATGACTCGTCGTTGTTTGGTTACCAGGCCTACAACCGTGGTGTCGTCAGCAAACTTGATGATGGAGTTGGTGTCGTGCAAAGCCACGCAGTGGTGGGTGAACAGGGAGTACAGCAGAGGGCTGAGGACACACCCCTGGGGGGCCCCCGTGTTAAGAGTCAGTGTGGAGGAGGGGTTGTTGCCGACCCTCTTTCAGATGTTACTTGGAGGTGTAGCCTACTTTCTGAATGAAGCAATAGTGGATACTTAATTAACAGGGTTGTCATTTAGCTAGCTATCTACCTAGGCTAATTCTCGACATCATCCATCTTTGAAGCAGTTAGGCTTCAAAATTAGGTCTCGACAATCACAGGCATCTAAACTAGCAGCTAACTACAGTCAAATAAGAAGGAGCGTGATGTTGTCATGATGGAGTATATAGTATATAGTATATAGCATATAGTCACCTATATGAAGCTAGCCACAATAAGGATTAGCCACAATAGTGGAATTTGCTGTTCTCCTTAGCAATTGTTAGTGAGATGAGAGGTGGTGCCATACTATAAATAATAGCTTAGCTAGCTATAAATTAAATGATTTCTTGGAACCTGATGGAGATATAAGGCAGGATCCAGGTTGAGGCTTTGCTACCAGCAGGAACATGGAGCACTCCATGTCACTAAGTCATGATATTATTGTTTTCTTTTACATTGCATGATACAAGTTCCTCGGTGTCCACATCGCTAAGGACCTATCGTGGTCAAAACACACCAACACGGTCGTGAAGAGGGCACGACAACACCTCTTCCACCTCAGGAGGCTGAAAAGATTTGACATTGGGCCCTCAGATCCTCAAAAAGTTCTACAGCTGCACCATTGAGAGCATCCTGACTGGCTGCATCACCGCCTGGTACGGCAACTGCTCGGCATCCGACCAGAAGGTACAGCCCAGTACTTTTTAGCTTTGCATTGTTGGAAAAGGGCTTGTAAGTAAGCATTTCATGGTAAAGTTTACACCTGTTGTATTCGGCGCATGACAAATAACATTTGATTTTGATACTAGGCAGGAGACCCTGCGCCAGTGGGAGGTCAGGGGTCAGGGCTCTCTCTCTCTCTGTCTAGCACACTCACTACCTCTATCCGTCTCTCTCCAGGTGCTACAGAGACAGGCTGGTCCAAGGACCTCCAGAGCCTTCTGACCAACTACCGGCGATCTCTGCAGAGCACAGATAAATAAGCTCCACTCATAATAGTATACTTGATGCACTGTGTAAACCTCCTTCACTGTGGCAGTCTGCCTGTGTGACAACATAGCATCATTATTATCCGTGGCCAGTTGTTGGATTGTACTCACTCCAAAACTCATACTCTCTCTCCTCCCCTGTAAAAGTCTCCAAGACTTTTATAAAAACGACCATGTGTCCATCCCCCTGTCCCCAGGTGCGTCTGCTGGGCTATGAAACTCTACAGTAGCACATAAAAAAAAAACTGCCACCCTGTTGTCAGCTATCCACAGACTGTTTTTGAGGAAGGATGCAACTATCACTGCTTTCAAAGGCCACAATAAAGTTTTTTATAAACAACAATTTTTTTTTTATTGTTAATTACAAAAGGTTTTTCATAGCATGTTTGTCACGTTGGTCTTCAAACTAACTTCTAACTTCTGTGGTACCTTAAACATTAAGACACCACTTAGAGCTTATAAATAAAATAAATAATGATTCAAAAGGTCTAAAGGAAATGCAAGTCTCACGACAAGGGTGAATACGTTTTTATTCATGTATATCCGACACATCACACAGGTGTGTCAACTAAAATATATATCCCAGACAAGATTGAAGAATGGCACAAGTAGACAAAGTGAATGTAAGCCAGTGCTTTCGTCCATAGCTGTTGGTATGAATTTGAGTGGTTACAAACAATACAGAGGCTTGCGGAAGTATTCACCCCCCTTAGCATTTTTCCTATTTTGTTGCCTTACAACCTGGAATTAAAATTGATTTTTTGGGGGGTTTGTATCATTTGATTTACAGAACATGCCTCCCACTTTGAAGATGCAAAATATATTTGGGGTGTGAAAAAAAAACTAGAAATAAGACAAAAAAACTGGAAACTTGAGCGTCAATACTTTGTAGAGCCACCTTTTGCAGCAATTACAGCTGCAAGTCTCTTGGGATATGTCTCTATAAGCTTGGCACATCTAGCCACTGGGATTTTTGCCCATTCTTCAAGGCAAAACTGCTCCAGCTCCTTCAAGTCTTTAAGTCATACCACAGATTCGCAATTGGATTGAGGTCTGGGCTTTGACTAGGCCATTCCAAGACATTTAAAATGTTCCCCCTTAAACCACTCAAGTGTTGCTTTAGCAGTATGCTTAGGGTCATTGTCCTGCTGGAAGGTGAACCTCCGTCCCAGTCTCAAATCTCTGGAAGACTGAAACAGGTTTCCCTCAAGAATGTTCCAGTATTTAGCGCCATCCATCATTCCTTCAATTCTGACCATTTTGCCAGTCCCTGTCGATGAAAAACATCCCCACAGCATGATGCTGCCACCACCATGCTTCACTGCGGGGATGGTGTTCTCGGGGTGATGAGAGGTGTTGGGTTTGCGCCAGACATAGCGTTTTCCTTGATGGCCAAAAAGCTCAATTTTTGTCTCATCTGACCAGAGTACCTTCTTCCATATGTTTGGGGAGTCTCCCACATTCCTTTTGGCGAACACCAAACGTGTTTGCTTATTTTTTTCTGGCCACTTGTAAAGCCCAGCTCTGTGAAGTGTACGGCTTAAAGTGGTCCTATGGACAGATACTCCAATCTCCGCTGTGGAGCTTTGCAGCTCCTTCAGGGTTATCTTTGGTCTCTTTGTTTCCTCTCTGATTAATGCCCTCCTTGCCTGGTCCGTGAGTTTTGGTGGGCGGCCCTCTCTTGGCAGGTTTGTTGTGGTGCCATATTCTTTCAATTTTTTTATAATGGATTTAATAGTGCTCCGTGGGATGTTCAAAGTTTCTGATATTTTTTTTATAACCCAACCCTGATCTGTACTTCTCCACAACTTTGTCCCTGACCTGTTGGGAGAGCTCCTTGATCTTCATGGTGCCGCTTGCTTGGTGGTGCCCCTTGCTTAGTGGTGTTGCAGACTCTGGGGCCTTTCAAAACAGTTGTGTGTGTATATATACTGAGATCATGTGACACTTAGATTGCACACAGGTGGACTTTGTTTTACTAATTATGTGACTTCTGAAGTTAATTGGTTGCACCAGATCTTATTTAGGGGCTTTATAGCAAACGGGGTAAATACATATGCAAGCACCACTTTTCCGTTATTAATTTTTTAGAATTGTTTGAAATAAGTTATTTTTTTCATTCCACTTCACCAATTTGGACTATTTTGTGTATGTCCATTACATGAAATCCAAATAAAAATCAATTTAAATTACAGGTTGTAATGCAACAAAATAGGAAAAAAACGCCATGGGGGATGAATACTTTTGCAAGGCACTGTACACGTTGACAGAATGGCTGCGAGACAGAGGGAGACTGTTTGCTGTGCTCCCAGGTAAGGCCCTTGTTTCTGGTACCACTGAAGGCCAATCTTCAGTCAGGCCCTTGCTTCTGGTACCACTGAAGGCCAGTCTTCAGTCAGGCCCTTGCTTCTGGTACCACTGAAGGCCAGTCTTCAGTCAGGCCCTTGCTTCTGGTACCACTGAAGGCCAGTCTTCAGTCAGGCCCTTGCTTCTGGTACCACTGAAGGCCAGTCTTCAGTCAGGCCCATGCTTCTGGTACCACTGAAGGCCAGTCTTCAGTCAGGCCCATGCTTCTGGTACCACTGAAGGCCAGTCTTCAGTCAGGCCCATGCCACAGCATGCAGTGGCCTGATGGGGAGATGACAATAAATGCATTATGTACATTTCATCACCAAAGCATTTACTGCACATTTTGCTGAACAATTCAATCCTTTTTGTTAGTGTCATTCATATATATATATATAGAAATTCACATACAATATTCACTTCATAAGCATTGACTGTAATACTTCTAGGGATGGAGTAGGCCCTGGTCCTGGAATGCCGCTGGCACTTCCAGGTCGGTTAAATCAAAAGTGCCAGCTGTGTTGAATTTAGGCAATCACTGAACTGAACAATTAGCTCAGTTGGTCAGGGCTGCGTTCAGTACAAAACATAATGGAGTGTTCAATTGAATGAAAACTGTGCTGTACTGAAGATCAGTTGAAAAACGGGGAGGGGTTGGGTTGTGGGGTCTTAAATTGCACCGCTGCCCTTTTTTTAAATACGCCACTCATTGCTTCAAGCCACACCCACCAAAACGTATCTCAAAGTCTGTTCAAGAACGTTTTTGGGGAAAACGTGTCGTTCAGAACAAACCGTTACACAACGTAGCAAACGTTCAAGCGACCTGAACGCACCCCTGTGGACAAAATCCTGCGGCACTCCAGGAACAGGGTTAACTACCCCTGCTGGGGTGAAAGGGGTGCTCTGCAAGGTATTGGGCAACAGCTTTTTTCCAGAGCGCCTCAGAGTAGGGATAGCGATTTAGGCCCTAGGATAACCTCCACCTTGCACTGAAACTGATGCAAACGGATACAAATAGTGGAATCATGCCATATTTGGACTAGATAACAAGTTTGGAATGTCGCTATATAAATGTAACAAAATACAATAATTAGTTAATTTGACAAAAAAAAAAAAAAGGACAAATCAGTTAATCGCACTGTGTCTGTATTAGACTTCAAAATTGCATTGGGGGCTACACTGTATGCACAGGACAGCCGAACCTCATTTCATGGACCCAGGATCCATAGGTATCAGCCGATGCAGTGACACCGAAAGAACACAACTGTGAAGAGTTTACACAACTATTACCATCGTAGCTCATATTGCAGGCCTTTGACTAGTGGGAAATCGACCTCCCCAGTCAGTCTATTGTGCGTATTGGACATTTCATATTGCGATGTACAGCCTTACCTTACCTGGGGATCCTGGGTCCATCAAATGAGGGATCAGCCTGCTCAGTGACACCCATACGAACACAACAATTTGAATAATTGATATTTATCTATTTATTTTTTTAGGCCGTTGGATCATATAGTTCATGTTGCAACGGAATTATAATAACCCCCTACCGTGGTGACCGATGTGATCTATTCTCTGTAGGGTTAAAAAGACACACATTTTGTTGAAATATTTTATGGATTATAGTTAGATGCAAATCCTATTTAAAATGTCACTTTTTCTCTGTCTGTCTGTCCGGCATGTCAGTCTTTCTCTCTGTGTGTCTGTCTGCCTGCCTGTCTCTTTCTGCCTGCCTGACTGTCCGGCATGTTTGTCTATATGTGATAGAAGTACAGTGAAGTGTGTGTGTGTGTGTGAGTGTTATTATCAAGTAGGACTACTGCTTTCACACTGCACACACCTCAACCTCCACTGTTGTCATCTCTCTCTCTCTCTCTCTGTCTCTCTCTCTCTCTCTCTCTCTCTCTCTCTCTCTCTCTCTCTCTCTCTCTCTCTCTCTCTCTCTCTCTCTCTCTCTCTCTGTCTCTGTCTCTGTCTCTGTCTCTGTCTCTGTCTCTCTCTCTCTCGTGTGTATGTGTGCTTGCGTGAATAATGTGTGTGTTACTGTGTGCACTGTTTGGGTGTGTATGTGTAGGATGAGCAGGAGAGAGGGTAAACAATCTGAATAAACAGAGTTTACAGAGATAGATCGATGACTAACTTTGCACTTTACCGCCGTACTCCACATAAGTGATTTTATGGGTTTAGTGGGCATTTCTCTGGAACATTCAGTTTGCCACACCAGAATGTTCCAGGTGCAGAAATGGGTGTAAAATACGGTCTTGAAGCATTTGTCTGTCACAATGGATTTCTATCACTTTACACACAAACGTTTTTATTTCTAAACAGTTTAATATTTCTCTCTTTCCAGAAGAGAAGAGAAGGATCCATGGATTCCCCCACTGATCTGTTTGGTCGTCAGTCCTCCCTGATCTCTCCTTTCGACCCGTACCTCAACCCCTCCACCGCACTTGACCTCCCCAGACACCTCACACCCTCTGGAAGGGGGCACGGTGCACCCTACCCCGGAGCCAACCCCTCCTCCCGACCCCCCTACCCCCTCATCCACCACCTGCTGCAGCCTGGTGGAGCCCCCATGAGGTCCAGGGGGCAATTACACCTAGACCAATATCACAAGGAAGAGGAAGGGATGGGTGGAGGGTTGGTAGGGGTGGCGGGGAAGAGGCTGAGTGGCGCCCTAGTGGCGGACTGGAGTTATGACACGACGAGAGTGAAGAGATTGAGACTGGAGAGTCTAGTCAAAGGAGATGGAGAGATAGGCTTAGAGGAGGAGAAAGGGAGGAGGAGTGTGCAGACGGGGGGGAGGGAGGGGAGGAGAAGGGAGAGAGAGGAGCTGAAGGAACAGTTGGAGGAAGCGAGAGGAAGACTGAAGGCCTTGCAGGAGAAGGTATGGAAAGCATTCGGACAGAGATCCGCTCAGGAGGAGGAGCGGAGGAGGAGCGGAAGAGAGGAGGAGGAGGATGATGATGGTGATGGAGGCATGGACGAAGAGGAGGAGGAGACGGCAGAAGGGATCACTGAAGAAGACGTGGAAGAGGAAGATCTCTCTCTTTCCTTCCTCCCCTCTACTCCCCCGTTCCAGGGCATCGCTAAACGAGACCGAAAAGTCAGGGATCACGAGAAACGAAGGAGTGAAGAACAGAGGAACGTGAACGGAGGAGGGGGGGTGTTTTTGGAGGGGGTTCTGGAGAGGGCGGCAGTGTGGATGGGGTGTGGGGTAATGAGAGGGGAGTTTGAGGGTTTTGGAGGGGGGCAGAAGTTTGCCCAAGCTTTGAAACAGGAACTGGGGAGTGCTGTAGCTCGAGTTATCGATAGGGTCCTCCGTCTATACACCCAAAACGAACCTCTCCCTCCCTCCATCCGTCCCTCCATCTTGTCATCTGGAGAGGGAGGGAACGAGGGAGGAGGCAGAGTGTGGGCAGCCCTGAGAGAGAGGGAGGAGAGGAGGGAGAGAGGACGGGGTGGGGGTTCAGTAACACACGACCAACCTCCCCACTCAAACGGAGCTCCCCCCACCCACCCCCACGCCCTCCAAGAACAATCTGAAGCGTTGCCGTTGGTTACCCGTCGACCCGACAACCGCCGAAACCCACTTCTACCCCCCAACAACCACCCTAACAACCGCACTAAAAACACTCTCCTCCCTCCTCACCCCTTCCCCCCTCTCTGCCAGCCTCACCCCCCTCACCCCGCCCTCCTCCCCCCCTCCACTTGCCCTCTCCCCCTCCCCCTCCTTCACTACACCATGCAACAGCTCTTCACCCGTTCTCTCTCTCACCTTCCTCCTCTCCACAAGGGGGGCGTTATGAACCCTTTCCCCCCCTCCTCTCAGCACTCCTACCCTCCCCTCGCTGTGATGGGGGGATTGGATCGTCTGGATGGAGGGATGCAACATCATCATGATAGAGAGAGGGATGGAGGGATGAGAGGAGGAGGAGGAAGGGAAGGAGGGATGGATTCTGGGATGTATCTTGGTCCGGGTTCAATATCCTTTTTTTGGAGGAGTGGAGCGAGAAAGTGTGTGCATCTTTGTTTTTGTATGTGATGTGTATGTGATGTGTGTGTGTGTGTGTGTGTGTGTGTATGTGATATGTGTGTGTGTGTATGTGATATGTGTGTGTGTGTGTGTGTGTGTGTGTGTGTGTTATGTGAAATGTGTATGTGATGTGTGTGTGTGTGTGTATGTGATATGTGTGTGTGTGTATGTGATGTGTGTGTGTGTGTGTGTGTGTGTGTGTGTGTGTTGTGTGTGTGTGTATGTGAAATGTGTATGTGATGTGTGTGTGTGTGTGTATGTGATATGTGTGTGTGTGAATGTGATGTGTGTGTATGTGATATGTGTGTGTGTGTGTATGTGATATGTGTGTGTGTGAATGTGATGTGTGTGTATGTGATATGTGTGTGTGTGTGTGTGTGTGTGTGTGTGTGTGTGTGTGTTTGTGTATGTGATATGTGTGTGTGTGAATGTGATGTGTGTGTGTGTGTATGTGATATGTGTGTGTGTGTGTGTGTGTGTGTGATGTGTGTGTGTGTGTGTGTGTATCTCCGTACTACTCCTTAACCATGGTAACTCTCAGGAGGGTTTGTCTCCCTGTCATCTGAAGAAAGCCAAACTGATGTTCTTCTACGCTAGATACCCCAGCTCTAACACGCTTAAGACTTATTTCCCTGATGTTAAGGTACTGTATTACACACACACACACACACACACACACACACACACACACACACACACAGTATACGGTGCATTCAGAAAGTATTCAGACCCCTTGACTTTTCCCACATTTTGTTACATTACAGCTAGGGGTGTAACGATCCATCTACTACATCGATGTATCGATTTATATTCCTATGATCCAACTACATCGATCTGTGCTCGGCGAGTTGGCCTTTTGGACAACATATATCGATCTAACATCGTTTTAAAATGTAATAAATCGATTGTATCGATACTAGGAAATAACCCATTGGATTTAAGCACGTCAGACTTTATATGGATGTTTTTTCTTAGCACTTTTAATGATAAAGGCTTTAAACATTACTCGATTCAGTCTGCCTATCCGTGACGTCATCGCCCGCGCCAGCAGCAGCGCAAAGGCGCAAAGACAACAAAACATAGCATGGCGGACGACAGAGGAGAAGCCGACGAGCGAGAAATTATCAAGCCACCATTGCGGTCCTTACAAGAAACAGGAATCTAGGAAACTTCACCTGCACTGTCCAGTATCCAGATATTTATTTCAGTCACACTGGTTGAATTTTTGGCTAAAAGGTTACTGAATCGATTTCAAGTCACTGAATCGTTTCGGATCGTATCGTTCTAAATGAACCAATATCGTCCTTGAATCGTATCGACAACCACGAATCGTGATACAAATCGAATCGTTGTTAAAACGAATCGTTACACCCCTAATTACAGCCTTATTCTAAAATGGATTCAATTGTTTTTCTTCCCCTCATCAATCTACACACAATACCCCATAATGACAAAGCAAAAACAGGTTTTTAGACGTTTTTGTTAATTTATTACAAATAGAAAACTGAAATATCACATTTACATAAGTATTCAGACCCTTTACTCAGTACTTTGTTGAAGCACCTTTGGCAGAGATTACAGCCTCGAGTCTTCTTGAGTATGACGCTACAAGCTTGGCACACCTGTATTTGGGGAGTTTCTCCCATTCTTCTCTGCAGATCCTCTTAAGCTCTGTCAGGTTGGATGGGG
>NW_025533608.1:460000-540000 GCF_020615455.1 Coregonus clupeaformis | reverse complement strand
ATGTACCTACCAGTATGTGTCCGGGAAAACCCACTTTCCCTTTTAACGCTATATTAATTCGACCAACGCAGGGCTTAAAAGGGGCAATATGTAACTTTTTGGGCGACCACATTCACATAGAAAATGTGAGTTATAGATCTATAATTTTACTTGAAAGCAAGTCTAAGAGGCTGTAGTTCTGTTCAATGTGTGCTATTTCTTAAGTTTAGTTTTTTGCGTCTTTTACTTTCGGTTTTGTACACCAGCTTCAAACAGCTGAAACAACAATATTTTTGGTTATGGAAAATATATTTCACAGCGGTTTAGATGGTACAATGATTCTCTACACGATACTATCTTATTTTGTCACATACACTTAATTTAGGCAAACTATTAAAGAGTTTTAGCAACCAGGAAATGGTGGAGCGATTTCTGCATTGTGCAAGTTTAAGCTATTCGCCTAGTTGGTTAATAGTCTAGTGCCTACATTCTATGGTGACACATAACCTCTCTTACAAACTGCTTTCACTTGTTCCTAAAATATCAGTCCGGGAAGTGTAGCTAAAGGCGTGAGACAGTCATGGTTGACATGGCTGTGACTGTGAGAGTGTAACTATAGGAATGTGGAACTAAAACCCAAGAGCTCTGATACCGACATTTATCTTGTGACCTGGCCGCAGTCTTCTCGTGTCCAATTATAAACCGCACACTTTATTGGAGTCACGAGCGAGATGACGGAGAGAGAGTGAGAGTGGAAGTGAGAGAGAGAGAGAGAGAGAGCAGGGGGTGTCAATTGGGTATGCTAGCTCAACATCAACAATTTAAAATAGGCTACTAAAATCATTCCAACCCCCAATTAAAAGACACATGTAGTTTAGCGGTTTTAGATGGGCTGACTTGACTTAGGACCATGCGGACGCCTGGGCGCGGGAGGGAAGGCCATTTGTATGGCTGTCTGGCTTTATGGAGAGCAGAGTTCTATATATAATGACGAGATGCTTATGTCTCTGCCCTAACAATAGGAGTCATTGTTCCAAAAGGCGGGAAGGCAGGTGACAAGCTTAGGTCCAAAATAAGCCCATAGAAACGCATTGGGCTTATAATGGACAATTTGGTGAGAGTGAAACCTCTCGCTTCGCCTCTTCCTCGCTGTGGAGAGCATCGACACAGCTGCAGGGAATAGCGGGTATTTTTCTCAACACATTGAAGAGGCGAAGGTAGTTTAGTGGTTAAGAGCGTTGTGCCAGTAACCGAAAAGTCGCTGGTTCTAATCCCCGAGCCGACTAGGTGAAAAAATCTGTCGATGTGCCCTTGAGCAAGGCACTTAACCCTAATTGCTCCTGTAAGTCGCTCTGGATAACAGCGTCTGTTAAATTACTAAAATGTAAAAATGTAGTAGATGGCTTTGGGTAGGTAACTGCTGATTGACTTAATGTGAAAATAGTGGACTAAACTCCACTCCATGGTGAAGGAAGTTTATGATGAACTTCACCAACAGAGTGGAGCCGAGACCAGGCTTTGTGGAATGTAGCTCCCAGTGGTGTGTATTCCCAATAGTGTATTCCCAATAGTGTGCTCCCAAGTGTCGCAGTGGTCTACTGCACTGCATCTCAATGCTAGAGGCGTCATCACAGACCCTGGTTCGATTCCAGGCTGTACCACAATCCAGCCCTGACAGGGCGGCGCACAATTGGCCCAGCATCATCCAGGGTAGGCCGTCATAGTAAATAAGAATTTGTTCTTAACTGACTTGTCTAGTTAAAGGAAAAAAGTCATGGATTCCAAGGGAAGCCAGACTTCCCCAAAAAACAACATTTTTCGCAAATGTCTCTGTTTCATAATTTCCCTTCAATTCCGAAGTGGCTTTCTCAACGGAGAAATCATCCGAGTGAGGGAAACAGCGCACCTCTGTCTCAGTATGTGTAGCCCATGTATCTGATGCTGTCTGGCCCAAAAAAAAAGAGTATGACGTGTTGGCATGTTGCCGCCCGTAGCATTGAATTCAATAGCAAGGGAAGCCAGCTAGAATTTGGCCTCTCTTGATAATAAAAAATAACAATAATAGCCAATAAGCTTTGAGCAAAGCTGAGTGAGCTCAACTGTGAATGGTCCTGGAACAGCAACAAAAAAGTTTTTTCAAGGAGGCCAGTTTGGATTTACACCAATCAAATCACACACCAAAGCAAAACGTCATTGTTAGCTTCTCTATGTCGTTGTCCTGCAGTAGCTAGCTATGGATGGAGATGGGGATGTAGAGTTTCTAGATCAAAACGATTTTTGTAAAATTTATCATTTGAGCAGCAGCTGAAAATCAAAGGAGAATGGAAGGCCTACTCCAAAAATGTATATTGTGCAAGGAAGAGGAGCGCGGGTGGGATAAATCTTTCAACACTGAGAATTACAACAGGACCGACTGGTTAGCTGGGAGTCCTAGGCTAAAGAAGCTGTTTTGCTGGCCATGCCTTTTATTTGACAAGAGCACATGTTTGATGACAGGACAACGACCCTAAGCACACAGCCAAGACAATGCAGGAGTGGCTTCGGGACAAGTCTCTGAATGTCCTTGAGTGGCCCAGCCAGAGCCCAGACTTGAACCCGATCCAACATCTCTGGAGAGACCTGAAAATAGCTGTGCAGCGACGCTCCCCATTCAACCTGACAGAGCTTGAGAGGATCTGTAGAGAAGAATGGGAGAAACTCACCAAATACAGGTGTGTCAAGCTCGTAGCTTCATACCCAAGAAGACTCTAGGCTGTAATCACTGCCAAAGGTGCTTCAACAAAGTACTGAGTAAAGGGTCTGAATACTTATGTAAATGTGATATTTCAGTTTATAATTTTTTTATATTTCAGCAAAAATTTCGAAAATACGTTTTTTTGCTTTGTCATTATGGGGTATTGTGTGTAGATTGATGAGAAAAAACTAACAATTTAATCAATTTTAGAATAAGGCTGTAACGTAACAAAATGTGGAAAAAGTCAAGGGGTCTGAATACTTTCCGATTGCGCTGTATATTCTCCACATGTTTATTCTAAGTTGCATATATATTATTGTGATCATTGTGAATGTGCTCGTTGAGATGTTGAATCCGACACAGAGAGTCTCCGGTAACTTCTCCGGTAACTTCTCCGGTAACTCTCTGGTGTCTTGAATCTATAGTTAAGAGTGTGCTGTTTTAATGCACGTCTTACCGCAGGTTAACATCAGTATTTCCGGTGGCTTCTCCCTATAGCCTACAACAGGTCAAAGTTGAAGTGCATTGCGCTTGTATTTCCCATTAGCCTATTTTAATTTTGATGCTTCGTTATTACAATTTGAGCAAACCACAGTGGTGAAATTAACTTTGCCAACTAACTTGAACTTGCATTTGACCATTTGGCTGTGCAGGTATCTGTAACTGTGGACTTAAAACAGGACAGATGTTGCTCTCCGGTGATGAAACAAACGTATGTGGTTGAATTTATTCAGCCACTGTGTGACACTTGTCTTTTGAAACTGTCTGTGAAAACGATGTAGTCTATGGTTTATCATCCTTGTATCACTGTGCTATAAATGCATTTCTAATGGGTTAGAGAGAAAACAACACAATTATCACAACATAGGTTGTAAAAAAAAATACATGTGCCCTGGCTTTCCCATTGATTTTAGCCACGCATCGCTACTTTTCGTCCAATACTTACAAATGTTTTAATGATGAAAACGCCCACCTTGTACCTATGTTTGTCCTCTGTAGTTGCAAGCCTTTGTTTGCTGAAATCCATACTTTTTCAATAAACGTTAATGGTTGGAGTCAATGTTGCTTGTTTTTGCTGTTCTCCTCACAGCTTCGTTAAATAAGCTTTGTCATACTGTGGTTTGGCTGAAATGATGCCCCTGAGAGAAAGAGAGAGAGAGAGCGAGAGAGATGGAGACAGAGAGTTCTCTGAAGCACTATGACATGTCATGTAGTCAATTTTGTGGATTTTCAGTAAATGTAAACTAATGATGACTGATGATCTCTGTCTCTCTCCCCCTTCTCTCCCCCCTCTCTCTCTGTCCAGGGTAGTTTCAGTGGTCTCTGTATGCTGTATGGGACAGTAAATCACAACTCGTCATCAGACTCCATATTGGTCCAGACCTCCAGCGCTCCCTCTCTCTGTTACTTTGTCTCTGCTATCTCAGTGTGTGTAGCAGTGTTCTGTTTCTCTATGTCACTGTACTGGATATATACATGCTGCCTGGACGGAGTGGTTAACAGGTGAGTGTGGAGGTTAGGGATGTGACAAATGGGCAATTTTGCTCATGTTTAAACTGCCATTTTTCCATTATCGTTTTTCCGTTAAAACGCTTAAAAAAAAAAAATTCTACATTCCACGTCAATTCACAATGCAGAATAATGGTCCTATTACGTATGACCGCTAGGGCTGGGTTGATGAAGTTATATCTACCTCAGTCAGATACCCTCGAAAGCTCCTCGGCTACGGCATGTCTGTCTGTAACGGTACACTGCAGCTACAGACACGGAACCTTGTCTGGAGATAGTTTGGAAGCGTTACTGAACTGAACTAACGTCCATCACTAGGCAACCTGAACTGTCAATCAAATCATCTGTAACGGAGGAGATGGTTTAGCTGCTGTACTTCCGAGAACACAAACACTGGCATCTTTCATAGCGAGGGACAGAGAGAGAGGGGAGGGGCACAGTATAGTCAGGTCAGCCACCAGACAGACAGTCAGAACTGTGCACTAGGCCTATCTATCAGTATAGGCAGGTCAGCCACCAGACAGACAGAACCCTGCACTAGGCCTATCTATCAGTATAGGCAGGTCAGCCACCAGACAGACAGTCAGAACCGTGCACTAGGTCTATCTATCAGTATAGGCAGGTCGGCCACCAGACAGACAGTCAGAACCGTGCACTAGGCCTATCTATCAGTATAGGCAGGTCGGCCACCAGACAGACAGTCAGAACCGTGCACTAGGCCTATCTATCAGTATAGGCAGGTCGGCCACCAGACAGACAGTCAGAACCGTGCACTGGGCCTATCTATCAGTATAGGCAGGTCAGCCACCAGACAGACAGTCAGAACCGTGCACTAGGCCTATCTATCAGTATAGGCAGGTCAGCCACCAGACAGACAGTCAGAACCGTGCACTAGCCCTATCTATCAGTATAGGCAGGTCGGCCTCCAGACAGACAGTCAGAACCGTGCACTAGCCCTATCTATCAGTATAGGCAGGTCGGCCTCCAGACAGACAGTCAGAACCATGCACTAGGCCTATCTATCAGTATAGGCAGGTCAGCCACCAGACAGACAGAACCCTGCACTAGGCCTATCTATCAGTATAGGCAGGTCAGCCACCAGACAGTCAGAACCGTACACTAGGCCTATCTATCAGTATAGGCAGGTCAGCCACCAGACAGACAGTCAGAACCGTGCACTAGCCCTATCTATCAGTATAGGCAGGTCAGCCACCAGACAGACAGAACCCTGCACTAGGCCTATCTATCAGTATAGGCAGGTCAGCCACCAGACAGACAGAACCATGCACTAGGCCTATCTATCAGTATAGGCAGGTCGGCCTCCAGACAGACAGGCGCCTCGTCAGAACCCTGCACTAGGCCTATCTATCAGTATAGGCAGGTCGGCCTCCAGACAGACAGTCAGAACCCTGCACTAGGCCTATCTATCAGTATAGGCAGGTCAGCCACCAGACAGACAGTCAGTACCGTACACTAGCCCTATCTATCAGTATAGGCAGGTCAGCCACCAGACAGACAGAACCCTGCACTAGGCCTATCTATCAGTATAGGCAGGTCAGCCACCAGACAGACAGAACCCTGCACTGGGCCTATCTATCAGTATAGGCAGGTCAGCCACCAGACAGACAGAACCCTGCACTAGGCCTATCTATCAGTATAGGCAGGTCGGCCACCAGACAGACAGAATCATGCACTAGGCCTATCTATCAGTATAGGCAGGTCGGCCTCCAGACAGACAGTCAGAACCCTGCACTAGGCCTATCTATCAGTATAGGCAGGTCGGCCTCCAGACAGACAGTCAGAACCCTGCACTAGGCCTATCTATCAGTATAGGCAGGTCAGCCACCAGACAGACAGTCAGTACCGTACACTAGCCCTATCTATCAGTATAGGCAGGTCAGCCACCAGACAGACAGAACCCTGCACTAGGCCTATCTATCAGTATAGGCAGGTCAGCCACCAGACAGACAGAACCCTGCACTGGGCCTATCTATCAGTATAGGCAGGTCAGCCACCAGACAGACAGAACCCTGCACTAGGCCTATCTATCAGTATAGGCAGGTCGGCCACCAGACAGACAGAACCATGCACTAGGCCTATCTATCAGTATAGGCAGGTCGGCCTCCAGACAGACAGTCAGAACCCTGCACTAGGCCTATCTATCAGTATAGGCAGGTCGGCCTCCAGACAGACAGTCAGAACCCTGCACTAGGCCTATCTATCAGTATAGGCAGGTCAGCCACCAGACAGACAGTCAGAACCGTACACTAGGCCTATCTATCAGTATAGGCAGGTCAGCCACCAGACAGACTGTCAGAACCGTACACTAGGCCTATCTATCAGTATAGGCAGGTCGGCCTCCAGACAGACAGTCAGAACCATGTACTAGGCCTATCTATCAGTATAGGCAGGTCGGCCACCAGACAGACAGTCAGAACCGTGCACTAGCCCTATCTATCAGTATAGGCAGGTCGGCCTCCAGACAGACAGTCAGAACCATGCACTAGGCCTATCTATCAGTATATGCAGGTCAGCCACCAGACAGACAGAACCCTGCACTAGCCCTATCTATCAGTATAGGCAGGTCAGCCACCGGACAGACAGTCAGAACCATGTACTAGGCCTATCTATCAGTATAGGCAGGTCAGCCACCAGACAGACAGTCAGAACCGTGCACTAGGCCTATCTATCAGTATAGGCAGGTCGGCCTCCAGACAGACAGTCAGAACCGTGCACTAGGCCTATCTATCAGTATAGGCAGGTCAGCCACCAGACAGACAGTCAGAACCGTACACTAGGCCTATCTATCAGTATAGGCAGGTCAGCCACCAGACAGACAGTCAGAACCGTGCACTAGCCCTATCTATCAGTATAGGCAGGTCAGCCACCAGACAGACAGAACCCTGCACTAGGCCTATCTATCAGTATAGGCAGGTCAGCCACCAGACAGAACCCTGCACTAGGCCTATCTATCAGTATAGGCAGGTCAGCCACCAGACAGACAGAACCCTGCACTAGGCCTATCTATCAGTATAGGCAGGTCAGCCACCAGACAGACAGTCAGAACTGTGCACTAGGCCTATCTATCAGTATAGGCAGGTCAGCCACCAGACAGACAGAACCCTGCACTAGGCCTATCTATCAGTATAGGCAGGTCAGCCACCAGACAGACAGTCAGAACCGTACACTAGGCCTATCTATCAGTATAGGCAGGTCAGCCACCAGACAGTCAGAACCCTGCACTAGGCCTATCTATCAGTATAGGCAGGTCAGCCACCAGACAGACAGTCAGAACTGTGCACTAGGCCTATCTATCAGTATAGGCAGGTCAGCCACCAGACAGACAGAACCCTGCACTAGGCCTATCTATCAGTATAGGCAGGTCAGCCACCAGACAGACAGTCAGAACTGTGCACTAGGCCTATCTATCAGTATAGGCAGGTCAGCCACCAGACAGACAGTCAGAACCGTGCACTAGGCCTATCTATCAGTATAGGCAGGTCAGCCACCAGACAGTCAGAACCCTGCACTAGGCCTATCTATCAGTATAGGCAGGTCAGCCACCAGACAGACAGTCAGAACTGTGCACTAGGCCTATCTATCAGTATAGGCAGGTCAGCCACCAGACAGTCAGAACCCTGCACTAGGCCTATCTATCAGTATAGGCAGGTCAGCCACCAGACAGACAGTCAGAACCCTGCACTAGGCCTATCTATCAGTATAGGCAGGTCAGCCTCCAGACAGACAGTCAGAACCGTACACTAGGCCTATCTATCAGTATAGGCAGGTCAGCCACCAGACAGACAGTCAGAACCCTGCACTAGGCCTATCTATCAGTATAGGCAGGTCAGCCACCAGACAGTCAGAACCCTGCACTAGGCCTATCTATCAGTATAGGCAGGTCAGCCACCAGACAGTCAGAACCGTGCACTAGGCCTATCTATCAGTATAGGCAGGTCGGCCTCCAGACAGACAGTCAGAACCATGCACTAGGCCTATCTATCAGTATAGGCAGGTCAGCCACCAGACAGACAGTCAGAACTGTGCACTAGGCCTATCTATCAGTATAGGCAGGTCAGCCACCAGACAGTCAGAACCCTGCACTAGGCCTATCTATCAGTATAGGCAGGTCAGCCACCAGACAGACAGTCAGAACCCTGCACTAGGCCTATCTATCAGTATAGGCAGGTCAGCCACCAGACAGACAGTCAGAACCCTGCACTAGGCCTATCTATCAGTATAGGCAGGTCAGCCACCAGACAGACAGACAGACCCCTGCACTAGGCCTATCTATCAGTACAGGCAGGTCAGCCACCAGACAGACAGTCAGAACCATGTACTAGGCCTATCTATCAGTATAGGCAGGTCAGCCACCAGACAGACAGTCAGAACCCTGCACTAGGCCTATCTATCAGTATAGGCAGGTCAGCCTCCAGACAGACAGTCAGAACCGTACACTAGGCCTATCTATCAGTATAGGCAGGTCAGCCACCAGACAGACAGTCAGAACCCTGCACTAGGCCTATCTATCAGTACAGGCAGGTCAGCCACCAGACAGACAGTCAGAACCATGTACTAGGCCTATCTATCAGTATAGGCAGGTCAGCCACCAGACAGACAGTCAGAACCGTGCACTAGGCCTATCTATCAGTATAGGCAGGTCAGCCACCAGACAGACAGAACCCTGCACTAGGCCTATCTATCAGTATAGGCAGGTCAGCCACCAGACAGACAGAACCCTGCACTAGGCCTATCTATCAGTATAGGCAGGTCAGCCACCAGACAGACAGTCAGAACCGTGCACTAGGTCTATCTATCAGTATAGGCAGGTCGGCCACCAGACAGACAGTCAGAACTGTGCACTAGGCCTATCTATCAGTATAGGCAGGTCAGCCACCAGTCAGAACCGTGCACTAGGCCTATCTATCAGTATAGGCAGGTCGGCCTCCAGACAGACAGTCAGAACCATGCACCAGACCAATCAAAAGCTGTATCTCGCAATGGAATGCTGTATTTCGCAGTGACTAAGCTAGGGTATTCTAAGCAAAAGACCGAAGACTGAACAGGGAAGAGAAAGAGCCAGCTGCACTGTGATTTTAATATTGTGGGGGGGGGGGGACGTTTTTCGTTAGGGATTTCGCTTCCTTCCCCAGAGTCAGGTGAACTCGTGAATACCATTTTGATGTCTCCATGTCCAGTATGAAGGAAGTTAGAGGTAGTTTTGCGAGCCGACGCTAACTAGCCGTTAGCGCAATGACTGGAAGTCTATGGTATCTGCTAGCATTCCATTTCATTAACTAGGCTTCTTTTCATTTAAAAGTTTTCAATTCGCTAGTAAAAAAAAGGTCTGTATAGCCCTCTCCCGCTAGAATGAACGATATGCATCTTCTAGTGATCTGTTGATAGGCTAAGCGCCTGTCAGTCACAAAGCCAGCGATGACAGGGAAACAGTCTGCTGTCTGTCCCGCCTCTCGGTACCTGTGGGATTTTGGAATCAGATGGAATCTAGGCATTAGAATGTACTAGAGGCCACGAAAATTGAGCTCCGTCTGCAAAAAAAATTCTCCATTCTGTGGATTTTTCCCCCCGATTTGGCTGGCTACTCCATGTACTTATGGAAAACGTGTGCGTCGATGTTGCCATTTTTAAACCTTTATTCTGTGCAACATTCCGCAATGTCTTGTCTAACCTTTATGACCCGTGTGTGTTTGTGTTTCTGTATGGTGTGTGTGTGTGTGTGTGTATTTCCAGAGAGCGTCTATGGCTGAACGTGACCCTGGTGGTGTGTGGAGTGTTCCTCTTCTTCCTGCTGGTGACGGGGTGTGTGTTGAAGATAGGAAGAGACTCTCTGTGTGACTCTGTCCTACACACTGTCCCCAACATCACCAGGTACGATAGACATCTACAGTGGCTTGCGAAAGTATTCACCCCCCCCCTTGGCATTTTTCCTATTTTGTTGCCTTACAACCTGGAATTAAAAATTTTTTTTTGGGGGGGGGTTTGTATCATTTGATTTACACAACATGCCTACCACTTTGAAGATGCAAAATATTTGTTCTTGTAATAATAATAATAATAATAATAATATGCCATTTAGCAGACGCTTTTATCCAAAGCGACTTACAGTCATGTGCGCATACATTTTTACGTATGGGTGGTCCCTGGGGATCGAACCCACTACCCTGGCGTTTCACGCTTGTGAAACAAACAAGAAATTAGACAAAAAAAACTGAAAACTTGAGCGTGCATAACTATTTTTGCCCATTCTTCAAGGCAAAACTGCTCCAGCTCCTTCAAGTTGGATGGGTTCCAAGGTGTACAGCAATCTTTAAGTCATTCCACAGATTCTCAATTGGATTCCAAGACATTTAAATGTTTCCCCTTAAACCACTCAAGTGTTGCCTTAGCAGTATGCTTAGGGTCATTGTCCTGCTGGTAGGTGAACCTCCATCCCAGTCTCAAATCTCTGGAAGACTGAAACAGATTTCCCTCAAGAATTTCCCTGTATTTAGCGCCATCCATCATTCCTTCAATCCTGACCAGTTTCCCAGTCCCTGCCGATGAAAAACATTACATTTTACATTTTAGCAGACGCTCTTATCCAGAGCGACTTACAGGAGCAATTAGGGTTAAGTGCCTTGCTCAAGGGCACATCGACAGATTTTTCACCTAGTCGGCTCGGGGATTAGAACCAGCAACCTTTCGGTTACTGGCACAAAGCTCTTAACCACTAAGCTACCTGCCGCCTATATCCCCACATCATGATGCTGCCACCACCATGCTTCACTGTGGGGATGGTTTTCTTGGGGTGATGAGAGGTGTTGGGTTTGCGCCAGACATAGCGTTTTCCTTGATAGCCAAAAAGCTCAATTTTAGTCTCATCTGACCAGAGTACCTTCTTCCATATGTTTGGGGAGTCTCCCACATGCCTTTTGGAGAACACCAAACGTATTAGCTTATTTTTTTCTGGCCACTCGTAAAGCCCAGCTCTGTGAAGTGTACGGCTTAAAGTGGTCCTATGGACAGATACTCCAATCTCCGCTGTGGAGCTTTGCAGCTCCTTCAGGGTTATCTTTGGTCTCTTTGTTGCCTCTGATTAATGCCCTCCTTGCCTGGTCCGTGAGTTTTGGTGGGAGGCCCTCTCTTGGCAGGTTTGTTGTGGTGCCATATTCTTTCAATTTTTTAATAATGGATTTAATGGTGCTCTGTAGGATGTTCAAAGTTTCAGATATTTTTTTATAACCCAACCCTGATCTGTACTTCTTCACAACTTTGTCCCTGACCTGTTTGGAGAGCTCCTTGTTCTTCACTTGCTTGGTGGTATATATATATACTGAGATCATGTGACACTTAGATTGCACACAGGTGGACTTTATTTAACTAATTATGTGACTTCTGAAGGTAATTGGTTGCACCAGATCTTATTTAGGGACTTCATAGCAAAGAGGGTGAATATATAAGCACGCACCACTTTTCCGTTATTTATTTTTTTGAATTCTTTGAAACAAGTAATTTTTTTCATTTCACTTCACCAATTTGGACTATTTTGTGTATGTCCATTACATGAAATCCAAACAGAAATCAGTTTAAATTACAGGTTGTGATGCAACAAAATAGGAAAAACGCCAAGGGACTGTAGCTAAACTTGCATTAGCAGTAGCTTTTGTTCATATAAAATCTCTAAATGGTTTGAGTACAGCTACTACCAATACGACTCTAAATGGTCTGAGTACTGCTACTACCAATACAACTCTAAATGGCTTGAGTACAGCAACTACCAATACCACTCTAAATGGTTTGAGTACTGCTACTACCAATACGACTCTAAATGGTTTGAGTACTGCTACTACCAATACGACTCTAAATGGTTTGAGTACAGCAACTACCAATATGACTCTAAATGGTTTGAGTACTGCTACTACCAATACCACTCTAAATGGTTTGAGTACAGCTACTACCAATACGACTCTAAATGGTTTGAGTACAGCTACTACCAATACCACTCTAAATGGTTTGAGTACTGCTACTACCAATACGACTCTAAATGGTTTGAGTACTGCTACTACCAATACGACTCTAAATGGTTTGAGTACAGCAACTACCAATATGACTCTAAATGGTTTGAGTACTGCTACTACCAATACCACTCTAAATGGTTTGAGTACAGCTACTACCAATACGACTCTAAATGGTTTGAGTACAGCAACTACCAATATGACTCTAAATGGTTTGAGTACTGCTACTACCAATACCACTCTAAATGGTTTGAGTACAGCTACTACCAATACGACTCTAAATGGTTTGAGTACAGCAACTACCAATATGACTCTAAATGGTTTGAGTACTGCTACTACCAATACCACTCTAAATGGTTTGAGTACAGCAACTACCAATATGACTCTAAATGGTTTGAGTACTGCTACTACCAATACGACTCTAAATGGTTTGAGTACTGCTACTACCAATACGACTCTAAATGGTTTGAGTACTGCTACTACCAATACCACTCTAAATGGTTTGAGTACAGCTACTACCAATACGACTCTAAATGGTTTGAGTACTGCTACTACCAATACGACTCTAAATGGTTTTGAGTACTGCTACTACCAATACGACTCTAAATGGTTTGAGTACTGCTACTACCAATACGACTCTAAATGGTTTGAGTACTGCTACTACCAATACCACTCTAAATGGTTTGAGTACTGCTACTACCAATACGACTCTAAATGGTTTGAGTACTGCTACTACCAATACCACTCTAAATGGTTTGAGTACTGCTACTACCAATACGACTCTAAATGGTTTGAGTACTGCTACTACCAATACGACTCTAAATGGTTTGAGTACTGCTACTACCAATACGACTCTAAATGGTTTGAGTACTGCTACTACCAATATGACTCTAAATGGTTTGAGTACTGCTACTACCAATACGACTCTAAATGGTTTGAGTACTGCTACTACCAATACGACTCTAAATGGTTTGAGTACTGCTACTACCATTACGACTCTAAATGGTTTGAATACTGCTACGACCAATACGACTCTAAATGGTTTGAGTACTGCTACTACCAATACGACTCTAAATGGTTTGAGTACTGCTACTACCAATACGACTCTAAATGGTTTGAGTACTGCTACTACCAATACGACTCTAAATGGTTTGAGTACAGCTACTACCAATACGACTCTAAATGGTTTGAGTACAGCTACTACCAATACAAGTAGACTCCCCTTCTTATTTTGATGCGTCATGTTTTCAGAACTGTCTGGACAGTAGTATTGTGTGGGCAGTAGTATTGTGTGGGTAGTAGTATTGTGTGGGCAGTAGTATTGTGGGTAGTAGTATTGTGTGGGTAGTAGTATTGTGGGTAGTAGTATTGTGTGGGTAGTAGTATTGTGGGTAGTAGTATTGTGTGGGCAGTAGTATTGTGTGGGTAGTAGTATTGTGTGGGTAGTAGTATTGTGGGTAGTAGTATTGTGTGGGTAGTAGTATTGTGGGTAGTAGTATTGTGTGGGCAGTAGTATTGTGTGGGTAGTAGTATTGTGTGGGTAGTAGTATTGTGGGTAGTAGTATTGTGGGTAGTAGTATTGTGTGGGCAGTAGTATTGTGTGGGCAGTAGTATTGTGTGGGCAGTAGTATTGTGTGGGCAGTAGTATTGTGGGTAGTAGTATTGTGTGGGTAGTAGTATTGTGGGTAGTAGTATTGTGTGGGCAGTAGTATTGTGTGGGTAGTAGTATTGTGTGGGCAGTAGTATTGTGGGCAGTAGTATTGTGTGGGCAGTAGTATTGTGGGTAGTAGTATTGTGTGGGCAGTAGTATTGTGGGTAGTAGTATTGTGTGGGCAGTAGTATTGTGGGCAGTAGTATTGTGTGGGCAGTAGTATTGTGTGGGTAGTAGTATTTTGTGGGTAGTAGTATTGTGGGTAGTAGTATTGTGTGGGTAGTAGTATTGTGTGGGCAGTAGTATTGTGTGGGCAGTAGTATTGTGGACAGTAGTATTGTGTGGGCAGTAGTATTGTGTGGGCAGTAGTATTGTGTGGACAGTAGTATTGTGTGGACAGTAGTATTGTGTGGCCAGTAGTATTGTGGGCAGTAGTATTGTGTGGGTAGTAGTATTGTGTGGGCAGTAGTATTGTGGGTAGTAGTATTGTGGGTAGTAGTATTGTGTGGGCAGTAGTATTGTGGGCAGTAGTATTGTGTGGGCAGTAGTATTGTGTGGGCAGTAGTATTGTGTGGGCAGTAGTATTGTGGGTAGTAGTATTGTGTGGGCAGTAGTATTGTGTGGGCAGTAGTATTGTGGGGGTAGTAGTATTGTGTGGGCAGTAGTATTTGTGGGCAGTAGTATTGTTGACAGTAGTATTGTGTGGGTAGTAGTATTGTGTGGGCAGTAGTATTGTGGGTAGTAGTATTGTGTGTAGTAGTATTGTGTGGGCAGTAGTATTGTGGGCAGTAGTATTGTGTGGGCAGTAGTATTGTGGGCAGTAGTATTGTGTGGGCAGTAGTATTGTGTGGGTAGTAGTATTGTGTGGGTAGTAGTATTGTGTGGGCAGTAGTATTGTGTGGGTAGTAGTATTGTGTGGATAGTAGTATTGTGTGGGCAGTAGTATTGTGTGGGTAGTAGTATTGTGTGGGTAGTAGTATTGTGGGTAGTAGTATTGTGTGGGTAGTAGTATTGTGTGGGTAGTAGTATTGTGTGGGTAGTAGTATTGTGTGGGCAGTAGTATTGTGTGGGCAGTAGTATTGTGGGTAGTAGTATTGTGTGGGCAGTAGTATTGTGGGGGCAGTAGTATTGTGTGGGCAGTAGTATTGTGTGGGCAGTAGTATTGTGTGGGCAGTAGTATTGTGGGCAGTAGTATTGTGTGGGTAGTAGTATTGTGGGTAGTAGTATTGTGTAAACTTAGATGTTTGTAAAGTGTGTAAACATTCCTATTGCAAATGAATGAATTCCTGATTTCCTCCATCTAGCTGTGAAGAGGCCCAGTCTAGGACCTGGATCAGTCCTTACACTGGAACACAGTTCTACACTGGACTATACAGGGCTGGGGTCAGTATTAACACACATATTTGACATCATCACCCCACCATGTCTTCTTCATCACCCCGTCTTCTTCATCATCCCGTCTTCTTCTCTCTCTCTCTCTCCAGACGGCGGTGTGGGTGAACTTCTTTTTCTGGATTCTGATTGGCGTGCTGGTGGTGATCCAGAGAGGTCAAGGGTCAGAGTTCAGAATGACGGGGGCTGACCCCTTAGCCACACCCTCTGAGACAGAACCTTTCTTCCCACGCCCGGCCAAGCCCCAGTGACTCATAACCGTCTCGCCCGTACGACCTGTTGGCTAGACACCTGTGGACGTGGGCAAACACACGAAGGCCCAGACACACACCTCGGAGACACGCACGCACACACACACACACACACACACACACACGGAGACACGCACGCACACACACACACACACACACACACACACACCCACGGAGACACGCACGCACACACACACGCACACACACACACACACACACACACCACGGAGACACGCACGCACGCACACACACACACACACACACACACACACACACACACACACACACACACACACACACACACACACACACACACACACACACACACACACACACGTACAACTGTTCCTGGGATCGGTGTCTATGTGGATCTCTGTTCCTGAGTACTGCACCCCAGTGAAGCAGAGATGGCCTAACTGAGTTAAGGCTAAACGATATCAAAGATATGCCAATGGTAACATGTAGTGTCACTGTAGCTTTCTCTGTGGTCCCTCTATCCACAGTCCTGTCTCTTCCTGTATTTAGGGAGACCGGTGTAGATGGGTGACTGTGTGTGTGTGTGTGTGTGTGTGTGTGTGTGTGTGTGTGTGTGTGTGTGTGTGTGTGTGTGTGTGTGTGTGTGAGACTGGCTGACAGGGACATCAATCGTCTCAGATAATATCAGTGCCCTGCACTCAGTGTGTGTGTGTGTGTGTGTGTGTGTGTGTGTGTGTGTGTCCCACTCCAGACCACTGCCAAACCAAGGCTACTGCACCACAGTCAGCTTTCAGCCATGTCACACTGTCCTACACACACACACACAGACAGACAGACAGACAGACAGACACACACACACAGACAGACACAGACAGACAGACAGACACAGACAGACAGACAGACACCTTATAATGCCTTGCAACCATTTTGTTACTGCGTACCCTTTCTGCCTGCACTTATTTAGATTGTTTGAATATTAAAAAGCAAAACAAAAACATGTATTTTGTTTGAGTGAATGAATTATTGTTGACATTGATGATGCTGCATTGTTGATCTTTTTTACAGAACTTTATAAAACAGTTATCGACCATCCAATAAAGACACATTTTGTTTGTCAGATTGTCTTAAATTCTTTCATTCGTTTATGTTCTATATTTCATTCTGAGTTGGGCAACCTTAGTGCTGCTGTAGAGTTCAAGGGTGTGCAGGCTTTTTATCCAGCCCTGCACTAACAACACACCAGGAGTTTTGATTGGAGGAAGCTGCTAAACCCCAAATGACACCTGCCATCCATTTGTGCGTTCACGCGCGCCTCCCTATTTGCACAAGTTGTCCCAAAACTAAGGGAGGGAAAATTATGGAGGGTTTAGGGCCTACTTGGACCCTCAAATAGCCACTTCAACTGAAGTGCTAATCCCGACAAGCACTGCGATATGTTTAGAGGAATTTTCATACAAAAGAATGGAGGCTTGCCTAATCTTATATGCCGCGTGCATTTGTTTGTCTGATTTCAAGACTTGACAAATGTAACAGACAAAAATACCTCCCAAATTAAATGTTTAACTGTTACTGAGGTTTTATTATCTAAAAGTGGAACATGAATTGCATCATTCAAGAGAGAGAGAGAGAGGGGGAGAGGGGGAGAGAGAGAGGGAGAGAGAGAGAGAGAGAGGGAGAGAGAGGCGAGGGGGGAAAGAGGGGAGAGCGAGAACAGATTAGGATTGAATGGCAGGAACCCGGTTACCGAGATTTACCGCCACAAACCACTCCCTTTCCCGGGATAAATAACTGCGAGAAACCGGTACATTATAATAAATGATTTATATGAACAGCATGGAGTGAAATGGAACTGTTATATTATATGTGATGTCTAAATCTGGCTTCTCTACGGCCCTCTGCATGATGAATCCATACTAATTGTAAAGATGTTTTATTTTTTAAATTGCAGCTGCAGAGTTTTAAAACAGCCTATCACTCGAATATCGTTGCTTTAAATCAGTGCAGGCGCGACCACTCTCCATCAATCCAAAATAGATCATCCTGTTCTACATTTTCGTCATTTAGCAGACGCTCTTATCCAGAGCGACTTACAAATTGGTGCATTCACCCTATGATAGCCAGTGGGACAACCACTTAGTTCTAGATTGATATACAATGTGATTTTCTGGAAATTTTTTCTCAATTTGTCTGTCATAGTTGACGTGTACCTATGAAGAAAATTACAGGCCTCTCTCATCTTTTTAAGTGGGAGAACTTGCACAATTGGTGGCTGACTAAATACTTTTTTCCCCCACTGTATAGCATGTAAATCTCAGTTGGGCAAACTCGAAAAAATTAATGTTTAAGATTCATGCCAGCAAAGGCACTACACAACACAACACAAAACAATACATTAATTGCACTATAACGGTGACAAACGGTGCCCACAAACTGTTAGGGGCCTACATAAAGCTGTCCCAACAGCAGTCCCAACACCTTACCACTGCTACACCTGGCTATCAGCGGAGCCTTGTCTGGTAGCAAAACAGTTCATTCAGCCTCATAAAAAACAACAACATAGCTGATATGGCTGACTTGCTTAAAAACAAATGTGGTTTCTACTGACACTTGAAATGTACAAACGATGGCATAAGGGCACGACCAGCGGATAATGAGCGAGCTAGGACGGGCGTAGTAAATATAACTATTATATAAGCGACAAAATTCAGAACATGGGCCGTTCTTACAGTATTCTCCCTGTACACCAAGTCAGAACTGTAGGATAAATTATGAGGGGAAAAGGGACCAAATTACAGTGCATTCGGAAAGTATTCAGACCCTTTCACTTTTTCCACATTTTGTTACGTTACAGCCTTATTCTAAAATTGATTAAATTATTTTTTTTCTCATCAATCTACACACAATACCCCATAATGACAAAGCGAAAACAGGTTTTTAGAAATACCTTATTTACATAAGTATTCAGACCCTTTGCTATGAGACTCGAAATTGAGCTAAGGTGCATCCTGTTTCCATTGATCATCCTTGAGATGTTTCTACAACTTGATTGGAGTCCACCTGTGGTACATTCAATTGATTAGACATGATTTGGAAAGGCACACACCTGTCTATATAAGGTCCCAGAGTTGACAGTGTATGTCAGAACAAAAACCAAGTCATGAGGTCGAAGAAATTGTGCGTAGAGCTCCGAGACAGGATTGTGTTGAGGCACAAATCTGGGGAAGGGTACCAAAAAATGTCTGCAGCATTGAAGGTCCCCAAGAACACAGTGGCCTCCATCGTTCTTAAATGGAAGAAGTTGGGAACCACCAAGACTCTTCCTAGAGCTGGCCGCCCGGCGGAGAAGGGCCTTGGTAGGGGAGGTGACCAAGAACCCGATGGTCACTCTGACAGAGCTCCAGAGTTCCTCTGTAGAGATGGGAGAACCTTCCAGAAGGACAACCATCTCTGCAGCACTCCACCAATCAGGCCTTTATGGTAGAGTGGCCAGACGGAAGCCACTCCTCAGTAAAAGGCACATGACAGCCTGCTTGGAGTTTGCCAAAAGGCACCTAAAGGACTCTCAGACCATGATAACCAAGATTGAACTCTTTGGCCTGAATGCCAAGCGTCACGTCTAGAGGAAACCTGGTACCATCCCTATGGTGAAGCATGGTGGTGGCAGCATCATGCTGTGGGGATGTTTTTCAGCGGCAGGGACTGGGAGACTAGTCAGGATTGAGAGAAAGATGAACCGAGCAAAGTACAGAGAGATCCTTGATGAAAACCTGCTCCAGAGCGCTCAGGACCTCAGACTGGGGCGAAGGTTCATCTTCCAACAGGACAACGACCCTAAGCACACAGCCAAGACAACGTAGGAGTGGCTTCGGGACAAGTCTCTGAATGTCCTTGAGTGGCCCAGCCAGAGCCCGGAATTGAACCTGATCAAACATCTCTGAAGAGATCTGAAAATAGATAGCTGTGCAGCGACGCTCCCCATCCAACCTGACAGAGCTTGAGAGGATCTGCAGAGAAGAATGGGAGAAACTCACCAAATACAGGTGTGCCAAGCTTGTAGCTTCATACCCAAGAAGACTCAAGGCTATAATCACTGCCATAGGTGCTTCAACAAAGTACTGAGTAAAGGGTCTGAATACTTATGTAAATGTATATTTCAGTTTTTTTTTTTTATAAATTAGCAAAAATTTATAAAAACCTGTTTTTGCTTTGTCATTATGTGATATTGTGTGTAGATTGATGAGGGGGGAAAAAACATTTTAATCCATTTTAGAATAAGGCTGTAACGTAACAAAATGTGGGAAAAGTGAAGGGGTCTGAATACTTTCAGAATGCACTGTATTAGGGTGAGGCACATGGGCTACTAACAGCTTACTACACAACATACAAGTCAGAACAGTAGGCTAAGTTATGAGGGGGAAAGGGACCAAATTATAAGGGTGAGGCACATTAACTACTAACAGCAACATACACTTAGTCTTACTTTCTTAGCTACAGAAGAGGCCTGAGTTCCCGACTTGGAATTCCAGAGATGGATGACCGTTCAAAACGTATTTTCCCAGTCGGATAACGTTTTTTCAGAGTTCCCAGTTGTCTTGAACTCACTGAAGTCTGAGATTTCCCAGTTCCAAGTTTCCAGTCATTTTGAACACGGCAGAAAGTCATGCTGGATTGACAGCTTGGCCAATGTATTCAACCTTTTCTGGCCCGTGGTGTTGCATGTGAATGTTTATCATTTTAAGCTTGGAAAAGAGACCCTTAAACCCAGACTTGGACCACACATCCTCTCCACTGAATAGCAGCCTAGTGATTGCGTTGCAATTCTTGCAGTTAGCCACTAATTCCTTCCAAACCACTCATTGTTGAATTTGCGATTTCCAACTTGTTGTTTGTGTCCAATGGCCGATACGTTTTCACTATAACTTCTCTTCACATGACAAGGATTGAAAAGGATTTGCCAGCAGATTGTCGACTTGATTCATGATGATGACTGCTAGCTAAGATTTTGAAAGTATGATATTGACATGATCAGTCCAATCAAAGCTACGGTAGATATAACGTGATTAGACGTCATTTTATCTGTGGCCAACGACCTTGAGCCTTCTCGGATGGGCACTTCTAATGTAACTCAATGGCAGCACCCAAGGGGGCTTGAGTTTTCGAGCTCTACCCGTAGATTTGGAAGAGGGATCCAAGCTCTTTTCTGCTGAATGTTAAATACAGCAGCCAATAGAACTTACGGGTAGTTTGAAAGGAATGCGCGATGGAGGTAGGTTATAGCAGTTATTTATTAGACCCATAACCATTCAATCTTCGTGAAGAGAAATGAAAGCCTAAGTAGCTAGCATGATAACTATGATAACTCATTAAGCATAAAGTCTGTTGTTTAGGGACAGGTCATAAATAGGACTAGAGAACTGGAGACAGCTTGTAGATACACAACAACAAATAATAATATTGTAACTGCAAAGTCCTGGGCCTCCATCGGAGCCTTGGTATCCAGCAGTTCTTATTTTGTCGCTCCCCTCCTCTCTCTCCTCCTCATCTCCCCTTCTCTCTCCTCCTCTCCCCTCATCTCATCTCTCCTCCTCATCTCCCCTCCTCTCCCTCTCTCCCCTCACCTCTCCCCTCACCTCTCCTCTCATCTCTCCTTCTCTCCCCTCCTCTCTCCTTCTCTCCCCTCCTCTCTCCTTCTCTCCCCTCCTCCTCCTCTCTCCCCTCATCTCTCCCCTCCTCTCTCCTTCTCTCCCCTCCTCCTCCTCCTCCTCTCTCTCCTTCTCTCCCCTCCTCTCTCCTGCTCTCTCATTCTCTCCCCCCTTCTCCCCTCCTCTCCCCTTCTCTCCCTGGGCCTCCATCGGAGCCTTGGTATCCAGCAGTTCTTATTTTGTCGCTCCCCTCCTCTCTCCTCCTCATCTCCCCTCCTCTCTCCTCTTCTCTCCTCCTCTCCCCTCATCTCATCTCTCCTCCTCTCCCCTCCTCTTCCTTCCTCTCCCCTCCCCTCTCCCCTCATCTCTCCTTCTCTCCCCTCATCTCATCTCTCCTTCTCTCCCCTCCTCTCTCCTTCTCTCCCCTCCTCTCTCCTCATCGCTCCTTCTCTCCCCTCATCTCTCCTTCTCTCCCCTCCTCCTCTCTCTCCTTCTCTCCCCTCTTCTCCCTTCCTCTCCCCTCTTCTCCTTCTCTCCCCTCATCTCCCTTTAGAGTGTCTTGCTGAGTTTGCGGTGCATTCTATCACTGGCCTCCATCTGAGCCTTGGTATCCAGCAGTTCTTCTAGCTGTCTTCTCATCCGGGCCATATCCAGCTGGGTGGCTTGACACTGTTCAATCAATCAAAATCAATCAATCAAATCGACCAACAAACAGTCAGTCAGTCTACCTAAATATCTACAGTTGAAGTCGGAAGTTTACATACACCTTAGCCAAATACAATTAAACTCATTTTTTCACAATTCCTGACATTTAATCCTAGTAAAAAGTCCCTGTCTTAGGTCAGTTAGGATCACCACTTTATTTTAAGAATGTGAAATGTCAGAATAATAGTAGAGAGAATTATTTATTTAAGCTTTTATTTCTTTCATCACATTTCCAGTGGGTCAGAAGTTTACATACACTCAATTAGTATTTGGTAGCATTGCCTTTAAATTGTTTAACTTGGGTCAAACGTTTTGGGTAGCCTTCCACAAGCTTCCCACAATAAGTTGGGTGAATGTTGGCCCATTCCTCCTGACAGAGCTGGTGTAACTGAGTCAGGTTTGTAGGCCTCCTTGCTCGCACACGCTTTTTCAGTTCTGCCCACACATTTTCTATAGGATTGAGGTCAGGGCTTTGTGATGGCCACTCCAATACCTTGACTTTGTTGTCCTTAAGTCATTTTGCCACAACTTTGGAAGTATGCTTGGGGTCATTGTCCATTTGGAAGACCCATTTGCGATCAAGATTTAACTTCCTGACTGATGTCTTGAGATGTTGCTTCAATATATCCACGTAATTTTCCTTCCTCATGATGCCATCTATTTTGTGAAGTGCACCAGTCCCTCCTGCAGCAAAGCACCCCCACAGCATGATGCTGCCACCCCCGTGCTTCACGGTTCGGATGGTGTTCTTCGGCTTGCAAGCAACCCCCTTTTTCCTCCAAACATAACGATGGTCATTATGGCAAACAGTTCTATTTTTGTTTAATCAGACCAGAGGACATTTCTCCAAAAAGTACGATCTTTGTCCCCATGTGCAGTTGCAAACCGTAGTCTGTCTTTTTTATGGCGGTTTTGGAGCAGTGGCTTCTTCCTTGCTGAGCGGCCTTTCAGGTTATGTCAATATAGGACTCGTTTTACTGTGGATATCGATACTTTTGTACCTGCTTCCTCCAGCATCTTCACAAGGTCCTTTACTGTTGTTCTGGGATTGATTTGCACTTTTCGCACCAAAGTACGTTCATCTCTAGGAGACAGAACGCGTCTCCTTCCTGAGCGGTATGACAGCTGCGTGGTCCCATGGTGTTTATACTTGTTTGTACAGATGAACGTGATACCTTCATGCGTTTGGAAATTGCTCCCAAGGATGAACCAGACTTGTGGAGGTCTACAAAAAAAATTCTGAGGTCTTGGCCGATTTATTTCGATTTTCCCATGATGTCAAGCAAAGAGGCACTGAGTTTGAAGGTAGGCCTTGAAATACATCCACAGGTACACCTCCAATTGACTCAAATTATGTCAATTAGCCTATCAGAAGCTTCTAAAGCCATGACATCATTTTCTGGAATTTTCCAAGCTGTTTAAAAGGCACAATCAATTTAATGTATGTAAACTTCTGACCCACTGGAATTGTGATACAGTGAATTATAAGTGAAATAATCTGTCTGTAAACAATTGTTGGAAAAATTAACTTGTGTCATGCACAAAGTAGATGTCCTAACCGACTTGCCAAAACTATAGTTTGTTAACAAGAAATTTGTCGAGTGGTTGAAAAACGAGTTTTATTGACTCCAACCTAAGTGTATGTAAACTTCCGACTTCAACTGTATGTATCCATCCATCTCACCTGTTCTCTCAAGCACGCCGACTCCTCCCTCAGTGCGGCGGCGGCCATAGCTAGCTGCTCACTACGCTCCCGACACTGGGACTGCATCTTAACTGAGTCGGTTAAAAGGGACTCGACGCTCACCGCTACGGATTCACACTGGTCCTTAGACATGGTCTGAAGAGAGAAAGATGGAGGATGATGAGAGGGAAGGAGGGGAGGCATTTAGAGACCGGTCCTTTGACATGGTGATGGTTGGTCTACAGTCGTGGTCAAAAGTTTTGAGAATGACACAAATACTAATTTTCACAAAGTCTGCTGCCTCAGTTTTGATGGCAATTTGCATATACTCCAGAATGTCATGAAGAGTGATCAGATGAATTGCAAAGTCCCTCTTTGTCATGAAAATGAACTTAATCCCCAAAAAAACATCTCCACTGCATTTCAGCCCTGCCACAAAAGGACCAGCTGCCATCATGTCAGTGATTCTCTCGTTAACACAGGTGAGAGTGTTGACGAGGACAAGGCTGGAGATCACTCTGTCATGCTGATTGAGTTAGAATAACAGACTGGAAGCTTTAAAAGGAGGGTGGTGCTTGAAATCATTGTTCTTCCTCTGTTAACCATGGTTACCTGCAAGGAAACACGTGCCGTCATCATTGCTTTGCACAAAAAGGGCTTCACAGGCAAGGATATTGCTGCTAGTAAGATTGCACCAAAATCAACCATTTATCGGATCATCAAGAACTTAAAGGAGGGAGGTTCAATTGTTAGGAAGAAGGCGTCAGGGCGCCCAAGAAAGTCCAGCAAGCGCCAGGACCGTCTCCTAAAGTTGATTCAGCTGCGGGATCGGGACACCACCAGTGCAGAACTTGCTCAGGAATGGCAGCAGGCAGGTGTGAGTGCATCTGCACGCACAGTGAGGTGAAGACTTTTGGAGGATGGCCTGGTGTCAAGAAGGGCAGCAAAGAAGCTACTTCTCTCCAGGAAAAACATCAGGAACATCAGATTGCCTAAGAACACAGCCATGAATAAAGAATGGTATCAACACATCCTCCGAGAGCAACTTCTCCCAACCATTCAAGAACAGTTCGGTGACGACCAATGCCTTTTCCAGCATGATGGAGCACCTTGCCATAAGGCAAAAGTGACAACTAAGTGGCTCGGGGAACAAAACATCAACATTTTGGGTCCATGGCCAGGAAACTCCCCAGACCTTAATCCCATTGAGAACTTGTGGTCGATCCTCAAGAGGCGGGTGGACAAACAAAAACCCACAAATTCTGACAAACTCCAAGCATTGATTATGCAAGAATGGGCTGCCATCAGTCAGGATGTGGCCCAGAAGTTAATTGACAGCATGCCAGGGTTGGATTGCAGAGGTCTTGAAAAAGAAGGGTTAACACTGCAAATATTGACTCTTTGCATAAACTTAATGTAATTGTCAATAAAAGGCCACGCCCTATAACCTGTGGCCACGCCCTATAACCTGTGCGCAAACAAGATCAAGGTGTGTGTGAGTGGGACTCTACAGTCATGCTAACCTATAGGTAAACACTTCAGATAGACACAGATCACTCAAGTTAGTTCTACAGGTGGGCTGAAAGAGGCTTACTCCTGGCTTATCTACCCTAACCCTTCACCCCCCATCTCCCTGCTGGCCTTTTCTGTCAGGTGTACAACACTACCCCCTACACTACGGCCTTTTGTAGGCTGTTCGTCCATTCAGTCACACTACCCCCTACACTACGGCCTTTTGTAGGCTATTGGTCCATTCAGTCACACTACCCCCTACACTACGGCCTTTTGTAGGCTGTTCGTCCATTAGTTCCATTGCCATAGCGGTTAACAAGACTTGTCTGCAATATCTGACGACATTAAACCTTACCAAAGAATGACAGGTGCCTTTTCAATATGGAGCACCTTGTTCGGGTAGGTAGATCCTCAGCTAGTTGTATTAATCCGTGTTCTGGCGGCGCAGGTTCAAAATCAACAGCGTCTCTTCCCTCTCTCCCTCGAACACTTCTGGAGCACACACGTGCCATTAATCCGACAAGATGAGCGAGAGGGAGGGAGAGGGAGGGAGAGAGAGAGCGAGAGGGAGGGAGGGAGAGAGCGGGAGAGAGAGAGCGGGAGAGATGGGGGGGGGGTAATGCCAATAAGCTCCTCTTCAATCCATCTAAATCTCTAGGCGACACCATATAAGTAATTGAACAGCCCCAATCAAGATCCAGTTTATTAGCCTACATAGGAGTTTATAGGCATAGATGTCAGCATAGATGTAATATTTATACTGTAAAAAAAAAAAAAATGGGGCTAAGTCCAATTGACCAGAATGTTATAGAAACATCCAACGTGGTTGTAAAAACTATTGGTGGCTAAATCCGGAGAAATGACGGACCATGTAAAAAACACTGTTGGTCACTAAATCTGTCTAGAAGGACCAGGTAAAAACGGTTGGCTGGAATGCCCTCACCAGTCTGAGCGGTCGGCTGAGAATGACCTCGCCAGTCTGAGCGGTCGGTTGAGAATGCCTTCACCAGTCTGAGCGGTCGGCTGAGAATGGCCTCGCCCGCTATAACTGATTGGTTTGGTTCTGTCTGGTTAGAACATGATGTTGACTGGTACTGTATATATAACTGATTGGTTTGGTTCTGTCTGGTTAGAACATGATGTTGACTGGTACTGTATATATAACTGATTGGTTTGGTTCTGTCTGGTTAGAACATGATGTTGACTGGTACTGTATATATAACTGATTGGTTTGGTTCTGTCTGGTTAGAACATGATGTTGACTGGTACTGTATATATAACTGATTGGTTTGGTTCTGTCTGGTTAGAACATGATGTTGACTGGTACTGTATATATAACTGATTGGTTTGGTTCTGTCTGGTTAGAACATGATGTTGACTGGTACTGTATATATAACTGATTGGTTTGGTTCTGTCTGGTTAGAACATGATGTTGACTGGTACTGTGTTAGGCCTACTGCTGCTAGGTAGCTCTCTCTCTGCTCTCCCCCTCCCCTCTGTCTGTCCTTGATTGCAGGAGTGAAGTCTGGTGTGCGGGAGTCAGGGTTCCAGCTGCAGCTCATTCACCATAATCACCTCAGCCTTAAAGACCCGGTCAAACTTACCACTCATCGTCAGATCATAGTCAAGACAACCATGTTAGTCTCGCTGCCGACTCAACCTGTCTGTTTTCGCTCTTGTGTTTTTTGGACTGTTTATTTACTTTTTTCTCCTGTGCCACAGATATTTGGAACCTGACTCCTGCCTCCGCTTCACTCCTGCCACCACCATCCTGCTCTTCACTATCGGGCCTCTCCTTTGGACTCACCACAGACACTAGGACATTACGGTACCACACCTGCCCTGACCTGGATCTGTACCCTCCCTGTAACCTGGACTTGCTCTTCCCCATTTATTGGAAACCTGGACTATTGAACATTATAATAAACCTGTTAAAACTTCTCTGGCTTGGTGTACTTGTCTGCATTTGGGTTCTATCCAGTTAAATCATAACAGTATGATCTGACCAACATGAACCCAGCAGACAGTAGCTCGGATACCACCCCAGAGTGCACTCAAATTTGGACTGCCATAGCCAATCAGGGCATTCTACTTGGCCCTCTCGTCCCCCTCCTCCGCCCAAGATCGTGGGTGGGGGTCCGGTCTACACTGTCCGGCGACTTCTGGATGTTCGCCGCCGGGGTCGTGGTTTCCAGTACCTGGTGGATTGGGAGGGTTATGGTCCTGAGGAACGTTCCTGGGTGCCCAGGAGCTTCATTGTGGATCCTGCTCTGGTTCGTGAGTTTCATAGGTTACATCCTGATAAACCCTGTCGCCGCCAGGTGGCGTCCGTAGAGGGGGGTACTGTTAGGCCTACTGCTGCTAGGTAGCTCTCTCTCTGCTCTCCCCCTCCCCTCTGTCTGTCCTTGATTGCAGGGAGTGAAGTCTGGGTGTGCGGGAGTCAGGGTTCCAGCTGCAGCTCATTCACCATAATCACCTCAGCCTTTAAGACCCAGTCTAACTTTCCACTCATCGTCAGATCATAGTCAAGACAACCATGTTAGTCTCGCTGCCGACTCAACCTGTCTGTTTTTCGCTCTTGTGTTTTTTGGACTGTTTATTACTTTTTTTCTCCTGTGCCACAGATATTTGGAACCTGACTCCTGCCTCCGCTTCACTCCTGCCACCACCATCCTGCTCTTCACTACTCGGGCCTCTCCTTTGGACTCACCACAGACACTAGGACATTACGGTACCACACCTGCCCTGACCTGGATCTGTACCCTCCCTGTAACCTGGACTTGCTCTTCCCCATTTATTGGAAACCTGGACTATTGAACATTATAATAAACCTGTTAAAACTTCTCTGGCTTGGTGTACTTGTCTGCATTTGGGTTCTATCCAGTTAAATCATAACAGTACTGTATATATAACTGATTGGTTTGGTTCTGTCTGGTTAGAACATGATGTTGACTGGTACTGTATATATAACTGATTGGTTTGGTTCTGTCTGGTTAGAACATGATGTTGACTGGTACTGTATATATAACTGATTGGTTTGGTTCTGTCTGGTTAGAACATGATGTTGACTGGTACTGTATATATAACTGATTGGTTTGGTTCTGTCTGGTTAGAACATGATGTTGACTGGTACTGTATATATAACTGATTGGTTTGGTTCTGTCTGGTTAGAACATGATGTTGACTGGTACTGTATATATAACTGATTGGTTTGGTTCTGTCTGGTTAGAACATGATGTTGACTGGTACTGTATATATAACTGATTGGTTTGGTTCTGTCTGGTTAGAACATGATGTTGACTGGTACTGTATATATAACTGATTGGTTTGGTTCTGTCTGGTTAGAACATGATGTTGAGGCCCATCACTGTCCTCCTGATTGTCACCATCACACAGCTGTTTCCTTTTGAAGATGTTTATATGATTCTGGTCATCCGAAGGACTTGGAATCTTATTGTTGTGGTTCTATAAGACAAAGATATGCACACATGTAAACAGCATTAGTTAAGGGTTATAACTATAGATATATGTACATTAATAAATGGCTAATGGCATTACACTTATAACATGTGTTACGGATACAGGTATCCTGTTTGTGTTTTTGTGTTTTTCCTCTCCTTCTGCCCTAATCACAGGTGTCCCTTTGTGTTCCTGATTGGTGGTCGTCGGGGGCGTCCCACCTGTCAGTCATCAGTTCATCTGCTGATTGCTGAGGTGGACCAATCAGTGGCCACTTCTCCCGATTGCACCACCTGTTTCTGGTTTTCATTACCCAATCGCATTACACATCCCCTTGTTTTAAAAGCCAGTCTGTTGTGTTCTTCTGACAGAGACTCTTTTCCTTTGTGAGTTTGGATACTGTGGTGTCTTGGTTTTTGTGTACTCACTAATTTGTTGTTTACTCCGTATGGTAACTATATTGTTTGTTTGTTCCTGGGAAAAGGGGATTTTTTTAGCATGTTGCCCTTGGGCATACACTACCCGTAGGAAAACCTTGTCTAAAAACACTAGTTAGACCTGAGCGGTCCACCCACTGTATTTTTGTATGGTTAGCAGTAACTTAGCGGTTCTTGAGGCAGGCAAGATCAGTTAAAGGGTTTTTGACATTATTGTTTCATTCCTTGTGTCCAGCTCAGCCCCTTTTCCCCAAAACCGTTTACCGTGTGTTTAGAATAAACATTTTTGTGTTTGACGGAAGCTTTTTGGTTGTCGGTGTTATTTTTTGTTCTCACTGTTCCTCGGCAATATTCTAATTAGCGTGAGTTATGTTACGGGTCTCTTTTCCCATCCACCCTAGACTTGTTAAAGCCACGGGGTTCGTAACACGTCTATAAAGGCCTATAAACACAGCATCAATATAAACTAACTTTAAAACATTCTGAGAGAGAGAAACAAATGACTTGGATTGACAAAGGGTCCAGATTTATGGCGCCTCTCTCTCTCTCAAGCCTTGTGTGAGAATCTGACCAGATCTGCCCTGGCGCAACAGGGTTATGAATTACTCTGCGGATGAGCAAGCTCCAAGAACTGTCCGGGATGACTAGAAGATCGCCCGTGGCAGCGCAATAAAACACCTTAATAAAGGCCACTATGGGAAACGCTGTGGTAGCGTGTGCATGCAAAAAGACTGTGTTTACCAATAAAACAATTAAACCACTTCTGCAACCAATGCAATAACAGTTATGGCAGTATGGAATAATACTACATACAGTGAGGGGAAAAAAGTATTTGATCCCCTGCTGATTTTGTACGTTTGCCCACTGACAAATAAATGATCAGTCTATCATTTTAATGGTAGGTTTATTTGAACAGTGAGAGACAGAATAACAACAAAAAAGTCCTGAAAAACGCATGTCAAAAATGTTATAAATTGATTTGCATTTTAATGAGGGAAATAAGTATTTCACCCCTCTGCAAAACATGACTTAGTACTTGGTGGCAAAACCCTTGTTGGCAATCACAGAGGTCAGACGTTTCTTGTAGTTGGCCACCAGGTTTGCACACATCTCAGGAGGGATTCTGTCCCACTCCTCTTTGCAGATCTTCTCCAAGTCATTAAGGTTTCGAGGCTGACGTTTGGCAAGGCCATACTTTCTCAGGATGTTGCCTCAGAGCATTTTTGAAGCCACTTGTTTGTCCTTGGCACTGCTGCATATTCTTTGATACTTTTGCTTTAACTCTGCAATGATGGCATTTTGAAACAATAAAATGATCTTCAAGTTCTTCTGTTCCCTTCATTTGCAGTTTTGTCTTTGGGGAATCTTGTCTCTCCATTTTTTTTTTAAATCAGTCGTTCATACCTTTTTTTTGTATTTCTCAGCTTTCCGTAAAGCATTATCAAGTTTGACATTTGTCACGCAAAGATCTCTGTACGTTTCTGAGAGACCTCTTCCAACCTTTTTCCTTCCGGCAAGTATTCGACTTCTCATTCCTGTTGCAGACGATGGGGAAGGGGTATCAGGGTGTGAATCGGGGGCAGCTGAGTTAGGGGCAGGTATGTTGTTCTGGCTGCAAGTCATCTGGTGACTGAGGCGGTGTGTTGTCTGATAGGTAGGTCTCCATTGCAACTGTTCTCTTTAAAGTCTGTCTTCTATTCTGTTGGTTGCATTTCCATTGCCTTCTCATTTCTTTGTAAGCACTGAAAAATATTTAACTTCTCCCTCTCCCTTTTTTCTTCCAGTATCCCTCCCTGTCTTTTTGCAGATGTTCCTGGTATCGATCATTTTTTCATTTGTTTCTATATGGTCTGTGACCTCTGCTGTTTTTTGTGGCATCTGTTAAAAACAAAGACTACTTAGTTTTCAATTTGTACACACCTTGGAGCATTTTCTAGATTAAATGAATTTAAAACATCATTAAATAAGCCTAAAGTTTTTTTTTTAAAGTTTAGTAAAAACTAATAAAATAATGGATTTGTCATTTCCACCACGTTCTGTCATTTCCGGCAGTTAAGTTTGTGATGGAAATGACGCTTCTACAGTTTCTGGAGAGAAATTAGACTGCTTAGCGTGCTTTGGCTAGTATTACAGCTAGCATAGTTTACACTAAATACCATTATTTATTTTTTTATCAATTTCTACCACAAAATAAAGAAATTATAGCCTGTTTGAATTGACTGACAATAAAAATATTCTCTACACAAGCAATATTTACCTCGATTTGTCTTTAGCTTCTGGCCATCACATCTGGAACAACTGTCCACTGCAGCCATGTGCTTCAGTGTCACAATATGTTTCCATGGTAACTAAATTAACATTCTCTTGAAAAAAAACTTTATTAATGAGGAATTTGTCCTCAGTGGTCGAAATGACACCACTACCAAAAAGGACAGATATATTTTGTGGAAACAACACAAAGGGCATACTCACAATAAATATTGATATAGGAGGCTGTGATGAAAACTAATGGGACTGTAGCAGGGTGTGAGCTGTTTCGATTCAGCGTTGATTGACATGGTAATGGCCCAATAGTATTGGAGAAAAGTTGGAAAAAAAACTGACCCTGCTGACGCCGTACGTTAAAGTGTGACATGTTACGACGTAACGTACGGCACACATTATTTCAACTTATTCTGTGCCGTACAGCCTCTTTCCACCAGGTGTAGCGCTTCTCTCGCAGATTAAAAACAAGAAATGATCAGTTACTTGTGAGTTCATCAATAGTTAATTCAATCAATTGTTAATTTTCCGCATAGTCACTGCGAGCCATAAATCATGACTCTCATAAACCGTGACACCCAGTTTAATTGTCAAGATAAATTTAGCGCCGCCCTAAAAACCCTATTCAAATTCGACACAAACCTTCAAATAGGTATGTAATGAAACATTATATAAACTCTTTATAGTGTTTTATTTACATTTTAGAGGTGATAAGTTGGACAAATCAGGTGAAAAAAGCCGGTTCCCCACACAACATATCTCCCCCTTTCACTATGACGCAGTAGCTTTCACTTCCCCAACCGCCATTTTTACAAAGACCGGCCGGAGCTCCATTGCTTTCTTCGATCATGCAGAGACGGGCAGCGAAGGTCTCGTCATTGACTTTGCTGGAAAGGGGAGAAATTGTGCTTTACAATGGTATTCATATTACAGTTGACCTGGAAGTATTACGCTTTTGGGGCGCTAAAATTAGGAAAAAATGTACGGAACAGCGCAATGTACAAAAGTGCGTTAGCTACCGTTATAATGTTCTTACAGAAAAACAGAAGCTCAAAAGTCTGGATCAGGGACGAGGGCAAAACAGTGAAATAGAGGTATAAATTGCATCTGAAAAGTAGCTAAAATACTTGATAGAGAGGTGTTAAAAAAAGTCTGGGGTGATTGTAGTGTGAACTTATCAAAGAACAAAACATAAAAAAATACAGTGGGGGAAAAAAAGTATTTAGTCAGCCACCAATTGTGCAAGTTCTCCCACTTAAAAAGATGAGAGAGGCCTGTAATTTTCATCATAGGTACACATCAACTATGACAGACAAATTGAGAGAGAAAAATCCAGAAAATCACATTGTAGGATTTTTTATGAATTTATTTGCAAATTATGGTGGAAAATAAGTATTTGGTCACCTAAAAACAAGCAAGATTTCTGGCTCTCACAGACCTGTAACTTCTTCTTTAAGAGGCTCCTCTGTCCTCCACTCGTTACCTGTATTAATGGCACCTGTTTGAACTTGTTATCAGTATAAAAGACACCTGTCCACAACCTCAAACAGTCACACTCCAAACTCCACTATGGCCAAGACCAAAGAGCTGTCAAAGGACACCAGAAACAAAATTGTAGACCTGCACCAGGCTGGGAAGACTGAATCTGCAATAGGTAAGCAGCTTGGTTTGAAGAAATCAACTGTGGGAGCAATTATTAGGAAATGGAAGACATACAAGACCACTGATAATCTCCCTCGATCTGGGGCTCCACGCAAGATCTCACCCGTGGGGTCAAAATGATCACAAGAACGGTGAGCAAAAATCCCAGAACCACACGGGGGGACCTAGTGAATGACCTGCAGAGAGCTGGGACCAAAGTAACAAAGCCTACCATCAGTAACACACTACGCCGCCAGGGACTCAAATCCTGCAGTGCCAGACGTGTCCCCCTGCTTAAGAAAGTACATGTCTAGGCCCGTCTGAAGTTTGCTAGAGTGCATTTGGATGATCCAGAAGAGGATTGGGAGAATGTAATATGGTCAGATGAAACCAAAATAGAACTTTTTGGTAAAAAAACTCAACTCGTCGTGTTTGGAGGACAAAGAATGCTGAGTTGCATCCAAAGAACACCATACCTACTGTGAAGCATGGGGGTGGAAACATCATGCTTTGGGGCTGTTTTTCTGCAAAGGGACCAGGACGACTGATCCGTGTAAAGGAAAGAATGAATGGGGCCATGTATCGTGAGATTTTGAGTGAAAACCTCCTTCCATCAGCAAGGGCATTGAAGATGAAACGTGGCTGGGTCTTTCAGCATGACAATGATCCCAAACACACCGCCCAGGCAACGAAGGAGTGCCTTCGTAAGAAGCATTTCAAGGTCCTGGAGTGGCCTAGCCAGTCTCCAGATCTCAACCCCCATAGAAAATCTTTGGAGGGAGTTGAAAGTCTGTGTTGCCCAGCGACAGCCCCAAAACATCACTGCTCTAGAGGAGATCTGCATGGAGGAATGGGCCAAAATACCAGCAACAGTGTGTGAAAACCTTGTGAAGACTTACAGAAAACGTTTGACCTGTGTCATTGCCAACAAAGGGTATATAACAAAGTATTGAGAAACTTTTGTTATTGACCAAATACTTATTTTCCACCATAATTTGCAAATAAATTCATTAAAAATCCTACAATGTGATTTTCTGGATTTTTTTCCCTCCTTTTGTCTGTCATAGTTGACGTGTACCTATGATGAAAATTACAGGCCTCTCTCATCTTTTTAAGGGGAGAACTTGCACAATTGGTGGCTGACTAAATACTTTTTTCCCCCACTGTATATATATATTAGAAATGCCTGTAGTTACAGAATCACCCATAAACAAGATGTAACTCCTGTGGTGTTTAGGCTTAACAAATTTAGACAACCCTTCTACAAGTTCCAACCCTGACGGGGGTGAGCGGTTTGACAAAAAGAGAAGGCTTTTCATAATAAAAAAAAGTTATGGATGACGGACAGATTTACAGGGTGAGAGGAACGAGGATTGTCGGAAGAAGGCCGATGCTTTTCCACTCTCAGATCTTCACGGTAACAAAATGAAAGCATAAAAACAACGATTCAAGGCTAAATACAGCAGCGTCGGGATTCCATATAGGGTCGGCGAGTATGTTCATCCTTGTTAGAAAATGTCCCCCCCACCCCGAATTTGCTAAATTTGTTAATTCCTGGTGGCACAACCTCGACTAACGTGCGACATCCTGTCAATTGGGACACAGCTGTCTGACTGGGTTTAGTTCAGCTGTCCTGTTGCACTTACCCAACATGACCACTAGAGGGTAGCGAACATCCACACAAGTGTCTGCTTTCTTCACCACACAATGAAAGTTTTAGGTCTGAAAAAGACTAAACTACCTTCGGGGGGGCAAAACTACCCACAGGGGGGTAAAATAAGGAACGCTTCACGAATTTGCGTGTCATCCTTGCGCAGGGGCCATGCTAATCTTCTCTGTATCGTTCCAATTTTAGTATATGTGCTGCCGAAGCGAGCACAACTAGTCACTCTTATCAGACATTATTTATAGGACCAGTCTAGATTAGCAGTCTCATTGACGGTTATTCTCTGGAAGCACACTGATAACACTCACATATGCTTATAAACAGTCAACACACCTCTATACATACACAGAGTTCTCTGCGGTACCATCTAAAAGCTTCTAACAGTTTCCGTTTACCGAGCAGCAGGGCATGCTGGGGGTTATGTAGAGTAGCAGGGCCGTGTTCGGGCTGTGACTGGTGTCGTATCCCCCCCCCTCCTCCCTTCCCTCATAAATCTTTGCTAGGCCAGTAGAAACTAAACTGGTCCTAAATCTGTATCTAGTTACAACTTCTACTCAGAGCTGAGGGGATTTGCCATTTTTAAAACAGCAGAAAATCTTACCAACAAGAGGGGAAACTAAACAAAAATATATATTTGTGCTGAATACGCAAAAATCGCCATCTTGGATGTTTTATTTATTTAAAGCCGTCCTCTTTCACGTCCGCTGGTACAGTACTGCTTTCCTCCGCCAGATGGAGCTCCATTCACTGCAAATGAGACGTGGGGACGATCAACGCTGTTCCATTGAACCTACGCAACTCTCTGCCCAGAGAAACGCTATGAATTTCTCACGTTTGACATCAGGTCTACAATTTAGAACAAAATACAAACAACGTTCAAATAAAACAAGAAATAGGAGGCAGTCTGCGCTCTTTAAAAATGTCCTTTAAACCTAAATAGCGTCTGTTCAGTTTTGGATGTATTCCTATTTTTCCGACAGTGTGCGTGTATCTATCTCTTCCAACAAATACACCAACCATGTTTCCCAGACTAGTATATTCTAAGACAAAGTTGAAAGCAGACAAACTCTGTTTAATAAAAATGGTTTTCACTTTACATTACAGCAACACGGAATAAAGCATTGGTAATGACAATGGTGGGTAGGTAACAAGTTATAGCTAGCTAACGTTACTCACACACGTCGATGCAAGGCTGTAAATGTGTAATTTAGCTAATCTGAAGGGAGAAGCAAGCATGGCCATAGGGGGCCGGGGCCCCCCCCACTTGAGGGAATGTATTATTAAATATACGTACTGTAGGCTAATAATAATTGTGCCCTGCCCTCCCATGCATTTCATATGCCCCCCTTAAGACTGAGGTCTGGCGACGGGTCTGCATAGCATAGCTAGCTAATTATGGCTTTTTCAACGACAGTAGCTAGCAAGCCTAGGCTATAACACACGGGTATTTTATAAGGCCAGAGTAACTTACCTATTTACATTTTAGTCATTTAGCAGAAGCTCTTATCCAGAGCGACTTACAGTTAGTGAGTGCATACATTAATTTTGTATTTTTCATTCCCCGTGGGAATCGAACCCACAACCCTGGTCTACCAACTGAGCTACATCCCTATAAGCTTACCTTTCGCAAGTATATGACTTTCTGGTTCCTATTCTGGTAAGCGCTTGCTGGTATTTGTCTACAGGTCACAAGGGCCCAACAGCGCTGTCATCCCAACGGCTTCTCGTGGTTCAATCAACGCTCGACGCGCCCTATCACCGCAAATTGTCTACATACCCCTGAAGATGGTTGAAAGAAATAGAGCCTGTATGTATGCAAGAACATTAGGTGGTTGTTACTCCAGATATGATGTCCGAGAACCATAATAGGTGGTTTGTAGAAAGTTTTCAGTAGCTAGTCACAGTCATTGGTCTACTCTAAAACATGTTTCTCATATCAGTGCCTACATTCTTCTATGATTTCCAGTAGCAACGCGCAAAAACAATGGTTGGTGCTATTTGTAATCATTGGGACATCCATACCCTAAACCCTTTTATTTTTTATTTATTTTTTTACCTTTATTTAACCAGGCAAGTCAGTTCAGAACAAATTCTTTTTTACAATGACGGCCTACACCGGCCAAACCCCGACGACGCTGGGCCAATTGTGCACCGCCCTATGGGACTCCCAATCACAGCCTGTTGTGATACAGCCTGGAATCGAACCAGGGGTCTGTAGTGACGCCTCAAGCACTGAGATGCAGTGCCTTAGACCACTAACCTTAACCTTAACCCGTAACTAACCCTATCCTTAAAACAGAATCTTTGGGACCTCCCGTTTCATTCCATTGAAATTGACAAGATGTCCCAAGGATGCCTTTTCCCAAAGCTTAAACAATATTGGTATTTTGTTATATTTGAGACAACGTAAGGGGGAAATTCCAACCACTCAGACACCAACACTGAAGGATCATCCTTAAAATATTGATGTCATCGTGTGAATCAATTTTCAATATGTTAACTATCAGAAAAAGCAACGAACTGGGCAGCAGCCACTGTTAGCAAATTAATATATCTACATTAGTTTATTCCATTCTAAACCCTATCCTGTCCTGCGTATGTAGAGGAGAGGTAGTGCTTAGGTCATCATGATCTCAGAGCAAAGAAAATAAAACAGCTTGTATTTCTGTATTATGGACCGATGGCTAAAAATAAAGAGACATTTATGGAGTAGGGCTACGCTAAAAATACATTTTCATCGTTCAGCCACAAGAAAATAACTACATTGTAGCCCACTGAAAATATCTCTCTCTCTCTCTCTCTCTCTCTCTCTCTCTCTCTCTCTCTCTCTCTCTCTCTCTCTCTCTCCCTCTCTCTCTCTCTCTCTCTCTCTCTCTCTCCCTCTCTCTCCCTCTCTCTCTCTCGCTCTCTCTCTCTCTCTCTCTCTCTCCTCCTCTCCCCCTCTCTCTCTCTCTGCCTCTCTCTCTCTCTCTCTCTCTCTCTCTCTCTCTCTCTCTCTCTCTCTCTCTCCCTCTCTCTCCCTCTCTCTCTCTCTCTCTCTCTCTGTCTCTCTCTCTCCCTCTCTCTCTCTTCTGGTAAGTGCTTACTGGTATTTGTCTACAGGTCACAAGGGCCCAACAGCGCTGTCATCCAACGGCTTCTCGTGGTTCAATCAACGCTCGACGCGCCCTATCACCGCAAATTGTCTACATACCCCTGAAGATGGTTGAAAGAAATAGAGCCTGTATGTATGCAAGAACAGTAGGTGGTTGTTACTCCAGATATGATGTCCGAGAACCATAATAGGTGGTTTGTAGAAAGTTTTCAGTAGCTAGTCTCAGTCATTGGTCTACTCTAAAACATGTTTCTCATATCAGTGCCTACATTCTTCTATGATTTCCAGTAGCAACGCGCAAAAACAATGGTTGGTGCTATTTGTAATCATTGGGACATCCATACCCTAAACCCTTTTATTTTTTATTTATTTTTTTACCTTTATTTAACCAGGCAAGTCAGTTCAGAACAAATTCTTTTTTACAATGATGGCCTACACCGGCCAAACCCCGACGACGCTGGGCCAATTGTGCACCGCCCTATGGGACTCCCAATCACGGCCGGTTGTGATACAGCCTGGAATCTAACCAGGGGGTCTGTAGTGACGCCTCAAGCACTGAGATGCAGTGCCTTAGACCACTAACCTTAACCTTAACCCGTAACTAACCCTATCCTTAAAACAGAATCTTTGGGACCTCCCGTTTCATTCCATTGAAATTGACAAGATGTCCCAAGGATGCCTTTTCCCAAAGCTTAAACAATATTGGTATTTTGTTATATTTGAGACAACGTAAGGGGGAAATTCCAACCACTCAGACACCAACACTGAAGGATCATCCTTAAAATATTGATGTCATTGTGTGAATCAATTTTCAATATGTTAACTATCAGAAAAAGCAACGAACTGGGCAGCAGCCACTGTTAGCAAATTAATATATCTACATTTGTTCATTCCATTCTAAACCCTATCCTGTCCTGCGTATATAGAGGAGAGGTAGTGCTTAGGTCATCATGATCTCAGAGCAAAGAAAATAAAACAGCTTGTATTTCTGTATTATGGACCGATGGCTAAAAATAAAGAGACATTTATGGAGTAGGGCTACGATAAAAATACATTTTGATCGTTCAGCCACAAGAAAATAACTACATTGTAGCCCACTGAAAATCTCTCTCTCTCTCTCTGCAGGATGTGTGAATCACCACAAGGCAAATAAATTATATCCTGGTATATCAAGCAGGTTGACTTTATTATTGGTAACAATCATCACCATCATCAGTACCACCAACATAATCACCATCAGAGATATAGTAGCATATTCATTCAATTACACTTATCAGAAATATATAGAAGAGCTTTACTTAAGTTTGTGTGAATATAAAGCTATAAGTGTTGATACCGTTGGGTAATAAAGTAAATACTGTGTTTGCAGTGTTAGACCATCCATTCATTCCATAGGAAAAGCTGCTGCTGGCGATTTTCATTTCAGCCATTTTATTTAATCTCGCTTAGATCGGTAGCAACCTGATGTCTCGTGAGTCGTGAAATACATTTACCCAAACCGACTAGCTGGTCAGCACACACAAGATTTGGTTCGGGGGTTTCGGGAGATTAGTGGAAACCAACCAGGTCAAAATAATCTGTAATTTTACAATACAGATGATAATTCAGACTGTAGCCTATTGACCAGTAGTAGTAGTAATATCTGTCTTTCTGTCTGTCCCCTGTATACCATGATGGTACTGACCAGTAGTAGTAGTAATATCAGCATTATCAATAATAGTATCCTATATAGAGCAGTATAATAACATGATATATGAAATATCAGGAGTGATAGTTTTCGTCTTGGAGCTTTTTAGGGGGTCTGACATGGCGCCCGTTAAAAGCTCAACATTTTTCATTCAAATTCGGCCAAACTCTTTTGTCTATAACTCTGTAAATGGCCCCTCTTTCTCCCCTCAGAACTGACACACCTCTGTTTCATTCCGCCTAACACATCTCCACGTGTAGACGGATAGTAATGTGGACAGCACTGGACTGTTACCATGACTGGAGAGTGTTACTGGATACAGTGTCATAACCCATCAGAGACATTACAAAGACCAAGTCTTAAATGGTACCCTATTCCCTATGTAGTCCACTACTTTTGGCCCTAGATGAGGAATACAGATGCAGGATCTTAATTTGAGCCAGTTTTGCTACAGCAGGAAAATAATCCTGCAGCAACAGTAAATGTGAATTATTATGTGGATTATATAATGAATGGACATTTTTGTAAGGGTTGATACGTTTTTTTTTTTTTTTTTTGAAATAAGTGGAAATTAGAAACTTCAGAAGCCTAGGGAATAGGGTGCCACCCTGGCCCGAAAGTAGTTCTCTACTTGTCTGGAGAATTGGGTGTGATTCGAGATTGGTTTCATCGTAGTAATAATATATTTATAATTGTCAGCCTGTCAACATTCATGCTGTAACACAAAGACATTCCGACAGCGTAGCGATGACATCACAGCGACAAAATGGAACCAACGTTGGCTGCACGCGTACATGGCGACCAGTGTGCTTGGCCAAGTTGTGATCTCGTGGGAATACACGTATGTGTGTGTTCATATGTGTGTGTGTGTGTTCTCTTGGCACTGTGCTCAGAAAGAGACAGAGGCGGCGCGTGAATATAACGGCACCAGAATCAGGGGAAGGCTCAGTCAGGGAGGTGGTGTATGTGAGCGAGGGCCACATACTGAAAACCAGGTCCTCCGCTGATTGTGGTCAAGTTTGTCATTTAGTAGAATATAATTATCTCTCTCCCTCGTCGGCTAAACATTGGTGGGGCTGTGCTCACAGCCTGTTCGCCTGGACCACCTCAGACAGCCATAAAACCATGAGAGGAACCAGTAATCCAACCATAGATCCATTTAGATTACTGCCTGGGTGGAGGTTGGAGAGAGACGGGGAGCTGCTTGTAACTCAAGTCCAGTGCCTCCCCTCGAACTCTGGGTAGATGCAGACAGTGGAGTGAGTGAATGGTACCCTATTCCCTAAGTAGTGCACTACTTTTGACCAGGGCCCATACAATGTAAGGGGCAGTATACATACGCATAGGGCTGTCCCATAGGGCTCTGGTCAAAAGTAGTGCACTACTCAGGGAATAGGGTGTAACGTGAGAAACCAAGCAGGCAGAGAGTGATAACGAGGCTATAGGAGGTCAGAGAGGAGGATCAGATATCCTCCATTTTGTTTTGCTGTGCTGGGTCGTTGGCTGAAGAAGACAGGGGTCCAGTGTGACGGAAGATAGATAGCCTCCTATCTGTAGAGTTGACTGTGAAAACACACGTGCACACACACACACACGCTGTTTATAGAAGAACTGGTTCATGATGGCACTCTCAGACGTTTGGATTCTCTGTGTTCAGTGTCCATGTTTATCCACAGCGTGTTGAGCTGTTTCCACTTCAGTTGAACATGAATAGAATGTTCCCTCTATGCCTCTCCTTATGTTGGTGGAGAATAGAACTCTCCTTCTGTTCTCCATGGAAGACAAGATAAAAAGGAGGAGTGCAGATAATCTGTTTAGCCTTTCACCTCCAGCATCCTGGCTTTATTGCCCTCCTCTCCTCTTGTTCTCTGACTCCAAAGAGCAGATCCTAAATGGTGGCGTCCGATGTCTGTGCTCGGCTGTCTCTCTGTCCATCTCTCCCCTTCCCTTACTCCCACACATCCACTCTTCTAGGCTTCGTCCCAAAAAGGCATTCCCTTTATAGTGGCTAGCCTCTTCGCTCTGGGAAACCTGGAATGTTACACACTGATCTCCCGTTGCTGAAGGCGACATCCAGGTACCCCGAAAACATATTTACCAGCCCTCTGGTTTTCCTATTTCAGAGAAACTTATCCCGTCACTAAATATGGAATAGGGTACCAATATGGAATTGGGACACATCCATATACAGTATCCTTGATATCTGGAAAACAACATCCTCCTACAGTATCCTTGATATCTGGAAAACAACATCCTCCTACAGTATCCTTGATATCTGGAAAACAACATCCTCCTACAGTATCCTTGATATCTGGAAAACAACATCCTCCTACAGTATCCTTGATATCTGGAAAACAACATCCTCCTACAGTAGCCTTGATATCTGGAAAACAACATCCTCCTACAGTATCCTTGATATCTGGAAAACAACATCCTCCTACAGTATCCTTGATATCTGGAAAACAACATCCTCCTACAGTATCCTTGATATCTGGAAAACAACATCCTCCTACAGTATCCTTGATATCTGGAAAACAACATCCTCCTACAGTATCCTTGATATCTGGAAAACAACATCCTCCTACAGTATCCTTGATATCTGGAAAACAACATCCTCCTACAGTATCCTTGATATCTGGAAAACAACATCCTCCTACAGTATCCTTGATATCTGGAAAACAACATCCTCCTACAGTATCCTTGATATCTGGAAAACAACATCCTCCTACAGTATCCTTGATATCTGGAAAACAACATCCTCCTACAGTATCCTTGATATCTGGAAAACAACATCCTCCTACAGTATCCTTGATATCTGGAAAACAACATCCTCCTACAGTATCCTTGATATCTGGAAAACAACATCCTCCTACAGTATCCTTGTATCTGGAAAACATTCCAATGTTCAGTCTACTACCCTCCATTTAAAACTACTCTCTCTCTCTCCCCCCCCTCTCTCTCATATTCTTTTGGTCCTTTCTGCAAGTCTCGCTCTGTCTTTCTCTCTATATCTCTGTGCCATATTATCTGACCTCTCTCTATATCTCTGTGCCATATTATCTGACCTCTCTATATCTCTGTGCCATATTATCTGACCTCTCTATATCTCTGTGCCATATTATCTGACCTCTCTATATCTCTGTGCCATATAATCTGACCTCTCTATATCTCTGTGCCATATTATCTGACCTCTCTATATCTCTGTGCCATATAATCTGACCTCTCTATATCTCTGTGCCATATTATCTGACCTCTCTATATCTCTGTGCCATATTATCTGACCTCTCTCTATATCTCTGTGCCATATTATCTGACCTCTCTATATCTCTGTGCCATATTATCTGACCTCTCTATATCTCTGTGCCATATTATCTGACCTCTCTATATCTCTGTGCCATATTATCTGACCTCTCTCTATATCTCTGTGCCATATTATCTGACCTCTCTATATCTCTGTGCCATATTATCTGACCTCTCTATATCTCTGTGCCATATAATCTGACCTCTCTATATCTCTGTGCCATATTATCTGACCTCTCTATATCTCTGTGCCATATTATCTGACCTCTCTCTATATCTCTGTGCCATATTATCTGACCTCTCTCTATATCTCTGTGCCATATTATCTGACCTCTCTATATCTCTGTGCCATATAATCTGACCTCTCTATATCTCTGTGCCATATTATCTGACCTCTCTCTATATCTCTGTGCCATATTATCTGACCTCTCTATATCTCTGTGCCATATTATCTGACCTCTCTATATCTCTGTGCCATATTATCTGACCTCTCTATATCTCTGTGCCATATTATCTGACCTCTCTATATCTCTGTGCCATATTATCTGACCTCTCTATATCTCTGTGCCATATTATCTGACCTCTCTATATATCTCTGTGCCATATTATCTGACCTCTCTATATCTCTGTGCCATATTATCTGACCTCTCTATATCTCTGTGCCATATTATCTGACCTCTCTATATCTCTGTGCCATATTATCTGACCTCTCTATATCTCTGTGCCATATTATCTGACCTCTCTATATCTCTGTGCCATATTACAGTTGAAGCCGGAAGTTTACACACACTTAGATTGGAGTCATTAAAACTCGTTTTTCAACCACTCCACAAATTTCTTGTTAACAAACTATAGTTTTGGCATGTCGGTTAGGACATCTACTTTGTGCATGACACAAGTAATTTTTCCAACAATTGTTTATAGACAGATTATTTCACTTATAATTCACTGTATCACAATTCAAGTGGGTCAGAAGTTTACATACACTAAGTTGACTGTGCCTTTAAACAGCTTGGAAAATTCCAGAAAATAATGTAATGGCTTTAGAAGCTTCTGATAGGCTAATTGACATCATTTGAGTCAATTGGAGGTGTACCTGTGGATGTAGTTCAAGGCCTACCTTCAAACTCAGTGCCTCTTTGCTTGACATCATGGGAATATCAAAATAAATCAGCCAAGACCTCAGAAGAAAATGGTAGACCTCCACAAGTCTGGTTCATCCTTGGGAGCAATTTCCAAATGCCTGAAGGTACCACGTTCATCTGTACAAACAATAGTACGCAAGTATAAACACCATGGGACCACACAGCCATCATACCGCTCAGGAAGGAGACGCGTTCTGTCTCCTAGAGATTAACATATTTTGGTGTGAAAAGTGCAAATCAATCCCAGAACAACAGCAAAGGACCTTGTGAAGATGCTGACCATCGTTATGTTTGGAGGAAAAAGGGGGTGCTTGCAAGCCGAAGAACACCGTCCCAACCGTGAAGCACGGGGGTGTCAGCATCATGCTGTGGGGGTGCTTTGCTGCAGGAGGGACTGGTGCACATCACAAAATAGATGGCATCATGAGGAAGGAAAATTATGTGGATATATTGAAGAAATATCTCAAGACATCAGTCAGGAAGTTAAAGCTTGGTCGCAAATGGGTCTTCCAAATGGACAATGACCCCAAGCATACTTCCAAAGTTGTGGCAAAATGGCTTAAGGACAACAAAGTCAAGGTATTGGAGTGGCCATCACAAAGCGCTGACCTCAATCCTATAGAAAATGTGTGGGCAGAACTGAAAAAGCGTGTGCGAGCAAGGAGGCCTACAAACCTGACTCAGTTATACCAGCTCTGTCAGGAGGAATGGGCCTAAATTCACCCAACTTATTGTGGGAAGCTTGTGGAAGGCTACCCGAAACGTTTGACCCAAGTTAAACCATTTAAAGGCAATGGTACCAAATACTAATTGAGTGTATGTAAACTTCTGACCCACTGGGAATGTGATGAAAGTAATAAAAGCTGAAATAAATCATTCTCTCTACTATTCTGACATTTCACATTCTTAAAATAAAGTGGTGATCCTATCTGACCTAAAACAGCGAATTCTTACTAGGATTAAATGTCAGGAATTGTGAAAAACTGAGTTTAAATGTATTTGGCTAAGGTATATGTAAACCTCCGACTTCAACTATATCTGACCTCTCTATATCTCTGTGCCATATTATCTGACCTCTCTATATCTCTGTGCCATATTATCTGACCTCTCTCTATATCTCTGTGCCATATTATCTGACCTCTCTATATCTCTGTGCCATATTATCTGACCTCTCTATATCTCTGTGCCATATTATCTGACCTCTCTATATCTCTGTGCCATATTATCTGACCTCTCTCTATATCTCTGTGCCATATTATCTGACCTCTCTATATCTCTGTGCCATATTATCTGACCTCTCTATATCTCTGTGCCATATTATCTGACCTCTCTCTATATCTCTGTGCCATATTATCTGACCTCTCTATATCTCTGTGCCATATTATCTGACCTCTCTATATCTCTGTGCCATATTATCTGACCTCTCTCTATATCTCTGTGCCATATTATCTGACCTCTCTATATCTCTGTGCCATATTATCTGACCTCTCTCTATATCTCTGTGCCATATTATCTGACCTCTCTATATCTCTGTGCCATATTATCTGACCTCTCTCTATATCTCTGTGCCATATTATCTGACCTCTCTATATCTCTGTGCCATATTATCTGACCTCTCTCTATATCTCTGTGCCATATTATCTGACCTCTCTATATCTCTGTGCCATATTATCTGACCTCCCTATATCTCTGTGCCATATTATCTGACCTCCCTATATCTCTGTGCCATATTATCTGACCTCTCTATATCTCTGTGCCATATTATCTGACCTCTCTATATCTCTGTGCCATATTATCTGACCTCTCTATATCTCTGTGCCATATTATCTGACCTCTCTATATCTCTGTGCCATATTATCTGATCTCTCTATATCTCTGTGCCATATTATCTGACCTCTCTATATATCTCTGTGCCATATTATCTGACCTCTCTATATCTCTGTGCCATATTATCTGACCTCTCTCTATATCTCTGTGCCATATTATCTGACCTCTCTATATCTCTGTGCCATATTATCTGACCTCTCTATATCTCTGTGCCATATTATCTGACCTCTCTATATCTCTGTGCCATATTATCTGACCTCTCTCTATATCTCTGTGCCATATTATCTGACCTCTCTATATCTCTGTGCCATATTATCTGACCTCTCTATATCTCTGTGCCATATTATCTGACCTCTCTATATCTCTGTGCCATATTATCTGACCTCTCTATATCTCTGTGCCATATTATCTGACCTCTCTATATCTCTGTGCCATATTATCTGACCTCTCTATATCTCTGTGCCATATTATCTGACCTCTCTATATCTCTGTGCCATATTATCTGACCTCTCTATATCTCTGTGCCATCTTACTCTTACCCCCTCTCATATTATTTTGGTCCTTTTCTGCAAACTTCACTATCTCTCTCTCACTCTCCAACATCCCCCCTTTCTTGTCCTGTACTACCATATCCCGTCTTTCCACTGTCCCACTGTGACAACCACTCTTTTTAAATTGGATCTCTTCTTTTAATCCCTTTCTTTTCCCTGTTAGTTTACTATTGTGTCCATCACGTCATCTCCACCGTGGCAGCTCTCCTCTCCGTGTACGATCAACACCGGGAAGAAAAAGGCATCGTGATAAGACGGAGGTCTATCCCTCTCTCCCTGCCTCATCCCCTCATCCACCTCTCCTCCTCCCTCCTGCTCTGCTTCCTCATCCCTCTCTCCCTCCTCCTCCTCCTCCTCCTCTTCTCCTTCATCCCCCTCTCCTTCCAGCACTCCTCTACTCTCCTCATCATCCTGACCCTGCCGGGACCCTATCCCCAGAAACCCTCCTCCTCCCCCATCTTCCCCCCGTCCTCCTCCCAGTCCTCCCCCCATACTACGAGAGTGAAACAGACTCGCCGGTCTCGGCCGTGTTCCCCCTAGTCTCCCTAGAGAGAACCCACTACGACTCAACACTAACCTCCCCCCTCCTCCTCCTCCTCCCCCTCCTCCCCCCTGCCCTCCCCCACCACTCCCTACGCCGTTCGCCCTCATCCCAGCCACGGTGCCATTCAGCAGAGCTTGATTCCCCGTCGGGGCCCTTAGCCTGGACGGTAGGCTGGAGCTGGAGGTGGTTCTCCGGCACCGGGGGCAGCTCTGGAGGAGGTAAGCCGTGGAGAAGGCCACTGGGTGGGCCATACCGGCTGGGATGCCCCCCTGGATGGGGTCTGAGCCTGGAGCTCCGGGTGTGGAGGAGGTGGTGGTGTTAGTTCCTCCTCCATTACTCTCTCTCTCCAAGTCCATGAGAAGAGCTTCGGAATATGAAGGAACCATTTGCTGATTACAGCGAATATGCCACTCCAGCTCCGTCATGTCCACGGTGTTCACCCGCGATATGGCTCTGTAGCTCGACCCTCCGTTGACACTCCTCTCTCCTCCCGTCGTTCCTCCGTTCTCCGTCACTCCATCCCCTCCTCCGTCCTCACGGATCGTCTCCTCTCCGAAGAGCTTCTCCACGTGGTAGTGTACGTACGCCGTGCGGTACTCAGACACGACCCGGAGCGGCCAGGAGAGGAGGAACGCTGAGGCTAGCCAGAAGACCCGGGGTCGGGAATACCACGGTTGCCGGGTCGGGTCCGGGAAGGCTAGGATATGCTCCCGGAAATCAACGTTCTTTAGGTGCATCCCCTCCCGCGCTTCCATGTAATCGTCCAGACCCTCGTTGTCTCCGAAGAAGCGTGCTCGCTGGGTGAGGTATGCCGCCTCTGCACGGGCGCTGGCGAAACTGAAACAGAGGAACAATTGATTCATTGACGGATTGGTTTTTATAGCGCTTTTCCAACAGCACAAAGCAGACTAAGGGGGAAACTCAACTCTAAAAAAATAATGTTTTTCTGAATTTTCAACAATGCTTTGTAATTGAATATCTAGAATTCCACCTGAAACACTTGGTGAAGCGTAGCCTGACAGCCGGGTGCTCCTGGAGTCCCTGGAGCTCTTTGGAGATATCTTTAACCCCGTGGCGACCGTAGTCAAACTCACAGCTGGAGGCATGGGTGTTAACCCTCTCATGGTACACCTGTGTTATGTTTTGGGGGGCAGGTTACAGGGGTAATGTTGGGGGGTTAGAGAGGGACAGGTTACAGGGGTAATGTTGTAGAGGGGGTTAGAGAGGGACAGGTTACAGGGGTAATGTTGGGAGGGTTAGAGAGGGGCAGGTTACAGGGGTAATGTTGTAGTGTAATCGAACACAGAGCTGGAGGTGTGGGTTTTCACCCCTTCCTGCTCACCTGTGTAGTGGTATAAGCGTCTCCGTTGCGATACCTGGTCACCTGTCTGGTCCGTCTGACGTAGTGATAACTGATGGCCTTCCACCAGATACAGGGGGTAGCCTGCTGGAGCCGTGTGACGCGCTCATACACCTGGACACACACACACACACACACACACACACACACACACACACACACACACACACACACACACACACACACACACACACACACACACACACACACACACACACACACACATAAAACACACACACACACACACACACATACACACACACACACACACACACATAAAACACACACACACACACACACACACACATACACACACACATACACACACACATAAAACACACACACACACACACACACACACATACACACACACACACACACACACATAAAACACACACACACACACACACACACACACATACACACACACACACACACACACACACACACATAAAACACACACACACACACACACACACATACACACACACACACACACACACATAAACACACACACACACACACACATAAACACACACACACACACACACACACACACACACACACACACACACAACACACACACACACACACACACACACACACAAACACACACACATAAACACACACACACACACACACACACACACACATAAACACACACACACACACACACACACACACACACATAAACACACACACACACACACACACACACACATAAACACACACACACACACACACACACACACAAAACACACACACACACACACACACACACATAAACACACACACACACACACACACATAAACACACACATAAACACACACACACACACAAACACACACACACAAACACACACACACACACACACACACACACACACACACACACACACACAGTCAGTCTCCCCAAGCCACTCTACTAAACACCCCTGGCTCTCTTTACCAAAGCCAGATTCCCCCCAGAAATAACAGGGACACACAATAAGAGTCCCGACCAAAATAAAAGTCACAAAGTCACACACCTCTGCCGTCTCTGCGTGAGCCAAAATGGCGGTCTTGGAGTAACAGTACCAGCATTCCACCAGATACACCACGTACAGCATAGCTAGGAAGGCTAGCGGGATATACACATAACCACTGGAACATGGGCTGTTAGAGAGAGAAAGGTAATGTTCATACAAACACAATCAAACTTTATTTAAACGTCAGGTTCACCACGTAGAGAGCAGGGTTAAAGCTAATTCATGCTTGATCCGAAAATGTGGCCGTATGGAGGGTGTGACTTCAATTGCAGAGCCTCCGGAGACATCCAGAGGCCAAACTGAGCTCTGTACCGCAATCGCCGTGCGCCTCTCAAACTTTGTGACAATGCGGAGGGCTCCGTATAGCTCCGCATTGACGTGATTGGTTGACGGTAGGTGGGGGCGGGACGTCCTGTATAAACACAAACTCACTTCCTTGCCAACTTCCTTCACAACAGCTCTGCTCTGCTCTGCCAAGCGCAAGAAGTATGTAACTTTATTTAAAGTGTATTTAACTTTATTTAAAGTGTATTTAACTTTATTTAATGTGCTTTTAACTTTATTTAAAGTGCTTTTAACTTTATTTAAAGTGTATTTAACTTTATTTAAAGTGTATTTAACTTTATTTAATGTGCTTTTAACTTTATTTAAAGTGCTTTTAACTTTATTTAAAGTGTATTTAACTTTATTTAAAGTGTATTTAACTTTATTTAATGTGCTTTTAACTTTATTTAAAGTGCTTTTAACTTTATTTAAAGTGTATTTAACTTTATTTAAAGTGTATTTAACTTTATTTAATGTGCTTTTAACTTTATTTAATGTGCTTTTAACTTTATTTAATGTGCTTTTAACTTTATTTAAAGTGTATTTAACTTTATTTAATGTGCTTTTAACTTTATTTAAAGTGTATTTAACTTTATTTAAAGTGTATTTAACTTTATTTAAAGTGCTTTTAACTTTATTTAAAGTGCTTTTAACTTTATTTAAAGTGTATTTAACTTTATTTAATGTGCTTTTAACTTTATTTAATGTGCTTTTAACTTTATTTAATGTGCTTTTAACTTTATTTAAAGTGTATTTAACTTTATTTAATGTGCTTTTAACTTTATTTAAAGTGTATTTAACTTTATTTAAAGCAACAAACAAGAATAATAAATGAACATAAAACACAAAGGATATGTAAACTAAAAAAGGTAGATTCCCTGAAGATTTGCTGTCTCAAAGTATTTTTAGGGATTAGAGACACACTAACTAACCTGAGGTGTAGTTGAGGCAAGTCAGAGGATATGTAACTAACCTGAGGTGTAGTTGAGGCAAGTCAGAGGATATGTAACTAACCTGAGGTGTAGTTGAGGCAAGTCAGAGGATATGTAACTAACCTGAGGTGTAGTTGAGGCAAGTCAGAGGATATGTAACTAACCTGAGGTGTAGTTGAGGCAAGTCAGAGGATATGTAACTAACCTGAGGTGTAGTTGAGGCAAGTCAGAGGATATGTAACTAACCTGAGGTGTAGTTGAGGCAAGTCAGAGGATATGTAACTAACCTGAGGTGTAGTTGAGGCAAGTCAGAGGATATGTAACTAACCTGAGGTGTAGTTGAGGCAAGTCAGAGGATATGTAACTAACCTGAGGTGTAGTTGAGGCAAGTCAGAGGATATGTAACTAACCTGAGGTGTAGTTGAGGCAAGTCAGAGGATATGTAACTAACCTGAGGTGTAGTTGAGGCAAGTCAGAGAAGGCAGCGGCAGTGGCAGCGGCAGACGTAGCCAAGACGACGACATCCTCCCCGGAGCCAAGGACAGGCACACGGCAGACTGCACACCAACCCAGCATGGCCAAACAGCCATACGTGAGGAGAGTCAAGAGGAAGCACTTCCAGTGAGACTCACGACACAGAGAGGAAGCCAGGGATTGCTGGAGGGGACGCTGCTGTTGGGGAGGTGGGGGGGGACAAAATGAATAGCAAGTTCCCTTCTATTGCAGTGTCATATCACACCAACGGCAATAGATCTCCGTGAGTGATAATGTTGTAATCCAGAGATTGCCGCAACAGACTCTGGTGTTATGTTAGAGGGGGGAGGAGAGGGGGAGAGAGGAGGGGTACTCATAATTCAAATATCACATCAACACACAATGATAATGTTGTAATACCTCATAATCCCCAAAACAATTACAGGACAGGACATGGTGAAGGTTAGAGTCATCATTCTCGCTCTCTCTCTCTCTGCTTCTCTCTCTCTCCTTCTCTCTCTCTCCTTCTCTCTCTCCCCACCGCTCTCTCTCTGCTTCTCTCTCTCTCCTTCTCTCTCTCCCCCTCCCCCCAACTTTCCTATCTGTTTCTCTGTGTCTCCCGGGGGGTGAGAGAGTCCATTTCCTGAGTGTGTAACCCTAGATGCTCCAGCAACACACAACATATAGTCATGGAGTTATCAGCCACAGTCACCAACACACATATAGGAGGAAGGGTATCTGCTGTGATTTACTGCAGGGCTGGATTGAAATCCTGCACACCTATATCAATTTCCCTCAGAAATGACAACGTAGTTAGCCATGTTGCTCACAAAAGTCCTCAGATCTGACATTTGCAATGTGTGTGTGTGTGTGTGTGTGTGTGTGTGTGTGTGTGTGTGTGTGTGTGTGTGTGTGTACATGCAATCATCCAGGTGTTGGGAATGTTCTGGTTCTCATGGGAACCTCTGTTCATAATGTGGTCGCTAAGGGCCAGGAGATGCCGTCACTAAGGGCCAGGTAGAGTAGTCGCAAAGGGCCAGGTGATGCCGTCGCTAAGGGCCAGGTGATGCAGTCGCTAAAGGCCAGGTGATGCCGTCGCTAAGGGCCAGGTGATGCCGTCGCTAAGGGCCAGGTAATGCCGTCGCTAAGGACTAGGTGGAAACACTAGAAGTAGTGCAATATTTAGACGTTAACCACTTACCTGACCCTAATCCTAACTTGTATCTAGTCTTAACCGCAATCCTAACCCTAGATTAAGGTTCAATTACTCATATACCGTTCCAACAGTTCCGGCGGGGTCATCTTGTAACTACCGGAAAACAAAAGCCTCCAATGACCTAACATCACATGGCTGCTGTGTGTAAAGGAGTGTGTGTGGGTGTGTCTGTGTGTGTATCTATGTGTGTGTGTGTGTGTATGTGTGTGTGTGCATGCTTGTGTGTGTGTTGAAAACAGTATACTATCCTTCATTTCCTTATCTATCCTTCATGGGCTAAGTGCACTAGCACACAAACACACACACACTCTCTAAGTGCTTGTTATAAAAACCCACTCTCCCACAGCAGAGATGTCATAGTGGGAAAGACCTAATATTTTCATGCTGCTACGAGCATAGTGAATTATTTAAACACACACACACACACGCGCTCCCAGACCTATCCCAATCTGACTAACATCTAGCAGTGAGATACACAGGATTGGAATGTACTGTGTTGTGTAATCCTGAAGACAACGGGTGGTCTCTCTCTCACTCTCTTACTGCAGAGAGAGGAGCGAGAGGGAGAGAGAGAGAGAGAGAGAGAGAGAGAGAGAGAGAGAGAGAGAGAGAGAGAGAGAGAGAGAGAGAGAGAGAGAGAGAGAGAGAGAGAGAGAGAGAGAGAGAGAGAGAGAGAGAGGGAGAGAGAGAGAGAGAGAGAGAGAGGAGCGAGAGGGAGAGAGAGAGACTCAATTTGGCATGAGGGTCTGCTATACAAATTGATGGAAAGTGGGGTTGGGAGAAAAACATAAGACATTATAAAATCCATGTACACAAACAACAAGTGTGCGGTTAAAATTGACAAAAAACACACACATTTCTTTCCACAGGGCCGTGGGGTGAGACAGGGATGCAGTTTAAGCCCCACCCTCTTCAACATATATATCAACGAATTGGCTAGGGCACTAGAACAGTCTGCAGCACCCGGCCTCACCCTACTAGAATCTGAAGTCAAATGTCTACTGTTTGTTGATGATCTGGTGCTTCTGTCACCAACCAAGGAGGGCCTACAGCAAGACCTAGATCTTCTGCACAGATTCTGTCAGACCTGGGCCCTGACAGTAAATCTCAGTAAGACAAAAATAATGGTGTTCCAAAAAAGGTCCAGTTGCCAGGACCACAAATACAAATTCTATCTAGACACCGTTGCCCCAGAGAACACAAAAAACGATACATACCTCGGCCTAAACTTCAGTGCCACAGGTAACTTTCACAAAGCTGTGAACGATCTGAGAGACAAGTAAAGAAGGGCCTTCTATGCCATCAAAAGGAACATAAAATTCGACATACCAATTAGGATCTGGCTAAAAATACTTGAATCAGTTATAGAACCCATTGCCCTTCATGGCAAAGGTCTTGGGTCCGCTCACCAACCAAGAATTCACAAAATGGGACAAACACCAAATTGAGACTCTGCATGCAGAATTCTGCAAAGATATCCTCTGTGTACAACGAAAAACACTAAATAATGCTTGCAGAGCAGAATTAGGCCTATACCCGCTAATTATCAAAATCCAGAAAAGAGCCGTTAAATTCTATTACCACTTAAAAGGAAAGGATTCCCAAACCTTTCATAACAAAGCCATCACCTACAGAGAGATGAACTTGGAGAAGAGTCCCCTAAGTAAGCTGGTCCTGGGGCTCTGTTCACAAACAGACCCCACAGAGCCCCAGGACAACAACAACAACAACAACACAATTAGACCCAACCAAATCATGACAGAACAAAAATAGAATTTCTTGACACATTGGAAAGAATTAACAAAAAAACAGAACAAACTAGAATGCTATTTGGCCCTAAACAGAGAGTACACAGTGGCAGAATACCTGACCACTGTGACTGACCCAAACTTAAGGAAAGCTTTGACTATGTACAGACTCAGTGAGCATAGCCTTGCTATTGAGAAAGGCCGCCGTAGGCAGACCTGGCTCTCAAGAGAAGACAGCCTATGTGCACACTGCCCACAAAATGAGGTGGAAACTGAGCTGCACTTCCTAACCTCCTGCCAAATGTATGACCATATTAGAGACACATATTTCCCTCAGATTACAGAGATCCACAAAGAATTCGAAAACAAACCCAATTTTGATAAAATCCCTTATCTACTGGGTGAAAAACCACAGTGTGCCATCACAGCAGCAAGATGTATGACATGTTGCCACAAGAAAAGGGCAACCAGTGAAGAACAAACACCATTGTAAATACATCCCATATTTATGTTTATTTATTTTCCCATTTGTACTTTAACTATTTGCACATTGTTACAACACTGTATATATACATAATATGACATTTGAAATGTCTTTATTCTTTTGGAACTTCTGAGTGTAATGTTTACTGTTAATGTTTATTGTTTATTTCACTTTTGTTTACTATCTACTTCACTTGCTTTGGCAATGTTAACATACGTTTCCCATGCCAATAAAGCCCTTAAATTGAAATTGAATTGAAATTGAGAGAGACAGAGAGAGAGAGACAGAGAGAGGGACAGAGAGAGAGAGAGAGAGAGAGAGAGAGAGAGAGAGAGAGAGAGAGAGAGAGAGAGAGAGAGAGAGAGAGAGAGAGAGAGAGAGAGAGAGAGAGAGAGAGACAGAGAGAGAGAGACAGAGAGAGAGAGAGAGAGAGAGAGAGAGAGAGAGAGAGAGAGAGAGAGAGAGAGAGAGAGAGAGAGAGAGAGAGTGAGAGACAGAGAGAGAGAGAGAGAGAGACAGATGGATGAGCTTGGACATCGATATCTTTGTGTTGTCTGTGTTATGGATGGAGGGAGGCAAGGAAACGACAGAACAGATGAAGAAAGAGAGGAAGAGAGAATGACATTAGTGCTCTCGCCAGATGTCCAGTCAGCACAACTATTCTCTCTCTCTCTCTCTCTCTCTCTCTCTCTCTCTCTCTCTCTCTCTCTCTCTCTCTCTCTCTCTCTCTCTCCCTCTCTCTCTCTCTCTCTCTCTCTCTCTCTCTCTCTCTCTCTCTCTCTCTCTCTCTCTCTCTCTCTCTCTCTCTCTCTCTCTCTCTCTCTCTCTCTCTCTCTCTCTCTCCAACCCTGCGAAAGCCAGCACTATGCAGAGGCTGATAACTTGGCTCCATACAAGTACACACTTTTTAACTGTTTCACTGCTGACTGGCATGGGCTTTCTGTGAGAGGTGCCAAAAATGAAGGGCATACTATACCTCTCCATCCCCCACTCTCCACCCCCCCTCTCTCCATCCCCCTCTCTCTCTATCCCCCCTCCATCTCCCTCTCTCTCTCCTCCCCCTCTCTCTCTACCCCCCTCTCCATTCCCCTTTCTCTCCAATCCCCTCTCCCTATCTCTCTCTCTCCCTCTCTCTCCATTCCCCTCTCTCTCCATCCCCCTCTCCATTCCCCTCTCTCTCCATCCCCCTCTCTCTCTCTCCATCCCCCTCTCCATCCCCTTCTCTCTCCACCCCCCCCTCTCTCTCTCTACATCCCCCCTCTCTCTCTCCATTCCCCTCTCTCTCTCCATTCCTCTCTCTCTCTCTCCATTCCCTCTCCCTCCATCCCTTCCCTCTCTCTCCATCCCCCTCTTTCTCCATTCCCCTCTCTCTCTCTCTATCCCCTCTCTATCCCCCCCTCTCAATTCCCCTCTCTCTCCATTCCCCTCTCTCTCTCTCTCTCTCTCTCTCTCTCTCTCTCTCTCTCTATCCCCCTCTCTCTCTCCATCCCCCTCTCCATTCCCCTCTCTCCCTCCATTCCCCTCACTCTATTCCCCCTCTCAATTCCCCTCGCTCTCCACCCCCCTCTCCATCCCCCTCTCTCTCTATCCCCACTCTCCATCCCCCTCTCTCTCCATTCCCCTCTCTCTCTCTCTCTCTCTCTCTCTCTCTCTCTCTCTCTCTCTCTCTCTCTCTCTCTCTCTATCCCACTCTCCAATTCCCCTCTCTCTCCATTCCCCTCTCTCTCCATCCCCCTTTCTCTCCATTCCCCTCTCTCTCTCTCTCTCTCTATCCCCCTCTCCATTCCCCTCTCTCCATTCCCCCTCTCACTCCGTATTTATCAGTCTATAACAGGAACCAGAGTTAACTCATAAAGCTAAAAGTGACAGAGAGAAGAACGAGAGAGTAGGATAGGAGAGCGAGAGAGAGAGAGAGAGACCGGAAGAGAGACATACAGGATATTTTTATAGATTACTGGCATACTACTCCCTTATCTGACCGTACTGTGTGTGTGTGTGTGTGTGTGTGTGTGTGTGTGTCTCTCTCTCTGTGTGTATGTATCTCTGTGTGTGTGTGTGTGTGTGTGTGTGTGTTAAACCCTGCACCACATTGATAGGATGTTTACGCTAACTGTTCGTCCCAAATGGCACCATATTCCCTATATCGTGCCCTATTCCACCCATAGGGCCCTGGTCAAAATAAGTATACAGGGACTATATAGGGAATAAGGTGGCATTTGGCGGAGGGAGAGAGAGGCTGCAAAAAGAGATGACTGTGAAACAACAGATTGTACCTCCACAGGGAAACATAGTGCAGCCTCCTCTCTCTCTCCCTCTGTTATGATTTGACACTGCACCATGTAGCCTATGTTTAATGTGTCATCTCCAAACATTCAAATCTAGACTACTTGTCGATCTACTAGGCTAGATGATATCAAGGTTGTGACCACTGACATTTAGACTACCACGTGTTTCTAGCCTTTCTAATTGAGGGTGAGCGGGGCTAAATGTTCAGCAGCTACAGTGACAAACTACTGTCAGTAAAACCGAGGTATTTACAAAAAAAGACACTGACTGAATAATTGATAGATGTTTTGTCTCCTTTCCCCCTAATCGACAACTGAATCAGCTGTATTCTGATTGGATTGTTGAGCGCGAAGTGGCCATAGTCGAAGCGCGTGGGCGCGAGAGGCGGGAAATGCTGATGACTCGCTCATGGAACGTTACGGTTGGGAAAAAAGACGTTGGCAACGGACATAACTGACAGTTGACAACAACAACAACAACCCATGGAGCGGCGCACAATTGGCCCAGCGTCGTCTAGGGTAGGGGAGGGAATGGCCGGCAGGGGATTTAGCTCAGTTGGTAGAGCATGGCGTTTGCAACGCCAGGGTTGTGGGTTCGATTCCCACAGGGGGGGTATGAAAAAAAATAATAGAAAAAAATAATGTATGCACTCACTAACTGTAAGTCGCTCTGGATAAGGGCGTCTGCTAAATGACTCAAATGTAAAATGTAACGAAGGTCAGTCCTTCTAAAATATCTGTTTGCCTCTCTCTCCTCAGTAGGAAATGACTAGCCTACTCCTACATGTCTAACTAGGGCTCTCTTCAAAACGGGACTAGCCCTCCAGACCCCTTATAATTGATATTCGTCGAGAAAGGGCCAGGTGGGATCCCTTGAGAATTTCAATTCAATTGAGGGGGAGAAGCAGAGACAGGTCCTGACTAGAGGGATGGAGGAATGACAAGATGCGTTTGGGGACAGGGTGAGAGAAAGCGAGATGAGGACAGGGGACAGAGAGAGATGGAGGGTGAGAAGATGGTAGGCTATGCTAAAGAGATAGATGAGGTGAGAGGTGGCGAGAGAAAGAGAGACATGAGGCAGGGAACAGTCCTCTGCGGTTGGGCAGGGGCTCTCCCTTCAGACTGCAATGCAGACATGGAGCAGACTGCAAGGGAAAGATGGAGGGAGAGATGGATGCAGCTAGGGATGAGGATGGAGATCAGAATAGCAGCCTACCAGCTAACGGCAGGCTTATATTGTGTTGGTCTTGAGTAGCCTAGGCTAATTCTATATTCTATCCAATAGGCTAACCTACAGCGGTCTATTCATAACCCATTTCAGAGGCAGCATGCAGCCTGAAATATAGGGTACATAAAATAGGGCACCTTGCTTATTAATGCACTTTTCCAATTCCTGCGCCATGCTACAGTAATATCGTATTTGCCCCATTTGGACGTGCCATGCATGTGTTTTCCCTTTGACAAAATACATATTGTAGAAAGTGTGAAAATGCTATTGATATGTTCTGTGCTAAAGCCCCATATAGGCCTACCATCCCTATAAATTGGCCATGAATTTCTAGGCTAAATGTGTTGTTTCGGCCTAGGCATGTATATTCAGTCCCTTTCAACCATGCAGCATCACACATAAAAGAACAAGGCCACGAGAAGGAATGCTCTCGGTGTCCTTTGAGTGGCAAGGAAATAAAATAAGGGTGTCACATCTATGAAAATAAAAATAAACTAAAAATAAGCATCTGATCGAGCCTACTGGTGGACCTTAAAGACAATTAGGCTAATCACGCGTGTCCAAAGATCCCCTATCCCCCCTCCCTAGCCTATTCACACACACAGTCACACGGTTCCCCTTAGCCTACCTCCTCTCTCCCTTCCCCGTCCGCTATGGTCTCCTCTCCTGTCTCCGCCGGTAGGGCTACTGGCACCTCCGTCTGCATTTTCTCTCTCTTCTTCCCCCTGGCACACGCCCTCCCGTTAGCCCTACGGTTAACGGGACCAGGGATGGGGACCCACCCCGGATGGGGACCCACCCCGGGAGCGGCGGCCCTGGCCCGAGGCTGGGACCACCTCCTCGGCGCGGCGGGAGTCAACCCATCCGTCGCCGGTCGAGATCTGGTTACACTGTAGTGATGACAGTAGAGCCTGCGGCAAAATGCGCATTATCCACGCCGACTGAACGTCGGCTCTGTCCGGATCAGAGGAGTTAATTCACCCGGTGCCTCTCGGTTCTTCTTCACGCCTTCCATGATTCATTCACCTTTCCCCGGGAAACATAGCATAGATTAGACAAAGCCCAGATGTCTTCCGTTAACGATTACATTAACGTCAGTTAGTTACACTGCGCTTGGCCGTGATAACGGCGAGGCTTCTAGGTGTGTGTGTGCATGCGCTCGAGACTGAGCCAACCGTTATGGTTTCCTTCAGCGTGAGCACCGGGTGCAGGGACGAGATCGCTGATGTGAAGACGGATGGATGGGAAATAGGATGAGGATGTTTTTTTCCAAAGGCAGGGCAGATCTCGATTAATCCTACTGGTAAAAGGCGAACATGGATAACCGATTCCTTTTCTATCGGTAAACAGTTTCTCCTCAGGATAAAAAAAGAACGGTAAAACCATCTCTGGCGTTTCTTTTCTTTCTGTTAGTCTCCTTAGAACTCGGAAGGTTTCACCTACACATTATTCTGTACGCCCACTGACGTCACCCACCACCTACGCATATACAGACATTAATCAACAACCTACAGTATATTCGGAAAGTATTCAGACCCCTTGACTTTTTCCACATTTTGTTACGTTACAGCCGTATTCTAAAATTAATAAAATTGTTTTTCCCCCTCACCAATCTACACACAATACCCCATAATTACAAAGCAAAAACAGGTTTGTAGATACTTTTTTGCAAATGTATACAAAATAAAAAACGTAAATATCACATTTACATAAGTATTCAGACCCTTTACTCAGTACTTTGTTGAAGCTCCTTTGGCAGTGATTACAGCCTAGAGTCTTCTTGGGTATGAAGCTACGAGCTTGGCACACCTGTATTTGGGGAGTTTCTCCCATTCTTCTCTGCAGATCCTCTCAAGCTCTGTCAGGTTGAATGGGGAGCGTCGCTGCACAGCTATTTTCAGGTCTCTCCAGAGATGTTGGATCGGGTTCCGGCCTCTGGCTGGGCCACTCAAGGACATTCAGAGACTTGTCCCGATGCCACTCCTGCGTTGTCTTGGCTGTGTGCTTAGGGTCGTTGTCCTGTTGGAAGGTGAACCTTCGCCCAGAGCGCCGAAAGACTCAATCGAATATATGAGAGAATAGGTTAAGAATATTAGGGATCAATGAAAGAAAGCCATCTAAATATATGCAGATACCTCTCTGTTTCAGCACCAATTGGTAGATAAAAAAAAAACTCTGATTGTGTATTATTATCAAATCAAATCAAATTTTATTTGTCACATGCGCTGAAGACAACAGGTGCAGACCTTACCGTGAAATGCTTACTTACAAGCCCTTAACCAACAATGCAGTTTTAAGAAAATAGAATTAAGAAAATATTTACTAAATAAACTAAAGTAAAAAATAAGAAAAGTAACAAAATAAAATAACAGTCACGAGGCTATATACAGGGGGTACCGGTACCAAGTCAATGTGCGGGGGGGTACAAGTTAGTCGAGGTAATTTGCCCAAATACATTTACACTCAGTTAGACAATTCCTGACATTTAAGCCTAGTAAAAATGCCCTGCCTTAGGTCAGTTAGGATCACCACTTTATTTTAAGAATATGAAATGTCAGAATAATATTAGAGAGAATTATTTATTTCAGCTTTTATTTATTTCATCACATTCCCAGTGGGTCAGAAGTTTACATACACTCAATTAGTATTTGGTAGCATTGCCTTTAAATTGTTTAACTTGGGTCAAACGTTTCGGGTAGCCTTCCACAAGCTTCCCACAATAAGTTGGTTGAATTTTGGCCCATTCCTCCTGACAGAGCTGGTGTAACTGAGTCAGGTTTGTAGGCCTCCTTGCTCGCACACGCTTTTTCAGTTCTGCCCACACATTTTCAATAGGATTGAGGTCAGGGCTTTGTGATGGCCACTCCAATACCTTGACTTTGTTGTCCTTAAGTCATTTTGCCACAACTTTGGAAGTATGCTTGGGGTCATTGTCCATTTGGAAGACCCATTTGCGACCAAGCTTTAACTTCCTGACTGATGTCTTGAGATGTTGCTTCAATATATCCACGTAATTTTCCTTCCTCATGATGCTATCTATTTTGTGAAGTGCACCAGTGCCTCCTGCAGCAAAGCACCCCCGTGCTTCAAGGTTGGGATGGTGTTCTTCGGCTTGCAAGTTACGTTCATCTCTAGGAGATAGAACGCGTCTCCTTCCTGAGCGGTATGATGGCTGCGTGGTCCCATGGTGTTTATACTTGCGTACTATTGTTTGTACAGATGAACGTGGTACCTTCAGGCGTTTGGAAATTGCTCCCAAGGATGAACCAGACTTGTGGAGGTCTACCATTTTTTTTCTGAATTATTGGCTAATTTATTTTGATTTTCCCATGATGTCAAGCAAAGAGGCACTGAGTTTGAAGGTAGGCCTTGAAATACATCCACAGGTACACCTCCAATTGACTCAAATTATGTCAATTAGCCTATCAGAAGCTTCTAAAGCCATAACATCATTTTCTGGAATTTTCCAAGCTTTTTAAAGGCACAGTCAACTTAGTGTATGTAAATTTCTGACCCACTGGAATTGTGATACAGTGAATTATAAGTGAAATAATCTGTCTGTAAACAATTGTTGGAAAAATTACTTGTGTTATGCACAAAGTAGATGTCCTAACCGACATGCCAAAACTATAGTTTGTTAACAAGATATTTGTGGAGTGGTTGAAAAACGAGTTTTAATGACTCCAACCTAAGTGAATGTAAACTTCCGACTTCAACTGTAGGTCCTGGATGGCAGGAAGCTTGGCTGTACGCATTACCCTCTGTAGCGCCTTACGGTCGGATGCCGAGCAGTTGCCATACCAGGCAGTGATGCAACCAGTCAAGATGCTCTCGATGGTGCAGCTGTATAACCTTTTGAGGATCTGGGGACCCATGCCAAATCGTTTCAGTCTCCTAAGGGGGAAAAAGTGTTGTTGTGCCTCTTCACGACTTTCTTGGTGTGTTTGGACCATGATAGTTTGTTGGTGATGTGGACATCAAGGAACTTGAAACTCTCGACCCGCTCCGCTTCTTAGCTACAGTAAACATATCTCTCTGGCATATTACATAATTTATGCAGCAGCATACAATACATTTTTGGCCTCACCTTGTTGTGCGGTGCTCACTTGAACAGGACGGTGGCACAGCGGTCCTTCTTGTGGGCAAATTTTGTCATCAAACTTTGTCATCAAAGTCTGCCATTCTCTTGATTTATGGTGCTTTCAAGACAACTGGGAACACTGGAAAAAAACAAGGTTGAATCATGACGTCAGTGATCTTCAGGTCGCCGTTCTAGAAAGAGGCCAGAGTTCCCGACTTGGAATTCCAGAGATGGATGACAGTTCAAAACGTATTTTCCCAGTCGGAGCTCGTTTTTTTCAGAGTTCCCAGTTGTCTTGAACTCACTAAAGTCTGAGATTTCCCAGTTCCAAGTTTCCAGTCGTTTTGAACACGGCAGAAAGTCATGCTGGATTGACAGCATGGACAATGTATCCAACCTTTTCTGGCCCGTGGTGTTGCATGTGAATGTTTATCCTTTTAAGCTTGGAAAAGAGACCCTTAAACCCAGACTTGGGACCACACACCCACTCCACTGAATAGCAGGCTACTGATTGCTTTGCAATTCTTGCAGTTAGCCACCGATTCCTTCCAAACCACTCATTGTTGAATTTGCGATTTCCAACTTGTGTAATGTTTATGTTCAATGGCCGATGAGCACTGATATTTTTTATCTATAATTTCTCTTCATATGACAAGGATTTAAAAGGATTTGCCAGTAGATTGCCGACTTGATTCATGATGATGACTGCTTGTCTAGCTTGCTAGCTAAGATTTTGAAAGTAAGATGTTGACATGATCAGTCCAATCAAAGCTACGGTAGATATAACATGATTTGACGTCATTTTATCTGTGGCCAATGACCTTGAGCCTTCTTGGATGGGCACTTCTAATGTAACTCTATGGCAGCACCCAAGGGGGCTTGAATTTTCTAGCTCTACCCTTAGATTTTGCGGTGACATAGTGTCCGCATGAGTGACAGAACACTGAGCCAATCACTGCGCAACTAGAGAACATTACCAACCCCCTTAGCTCCGTATTTTCCGCTGGCTGCCCCACCGCCACAGAAAGCACTGAGCTGGGCTGAAACACCTGCATGTTGGAGCTGCCTTACTCAAGAAAGCAAAAAAAGACACCATGTTTGTATGGAGGCTTCTATTTATTTATTACATTGTTTGCAAACTGATATGTGAGACGTATTAATGCCAAAATAACAAATAAATAATAATAAAACAGGCCTTTTTATTTATTTATTTTATTTGACCTAAACTGGTGGGGCTCAAAACAGTTGGGGATCTGCCCCACCTGCCCTGAATGACGGGTCGCCACTGGTTGTACCTGTGTGTGTGTGTGTGTGTGTGTGTGTGTGTGTGTGTGTATCATACCTGTGTGTGTGTATGTGTCCTACCTTTGTGTGTGTGTGTGTGTGTGTGTGTGTGTGTGTGTGTGTACACTGAGTGTACAAAACATTAAGAACATCTTCCTAATATTGAGTTGCACTCTGTTCTGTGTGTACCTGTATGTTAACTATAGTCTGCTGTAGGGTGGACCAGCTCCCTTCCTGGGGGGGGGGGGCACGCAATTGACTTGGAGTGGTGTGTATGCGTGCCAGGTGTGTATGTGTGAGAGAGGGAAAATGAGAAAGTGTGTGTGTGTGTGTGAGAGGGAAAATTAGAAAGTGTGTGTGTGTGTGTGTGAGAGGGAAAATGAGAAAGTGTGTGTGTGTGTGTGTGAGAGGGAAAATGAGAAAGTGTGTGTGTGTGTGTGTGTGTGAGAGGGAAAATGAGAAAGTGTGTGTGTGTGTGTGTGTGTGTGGGAGAGGGAAAATGAGAAAGTGTGTGTGTGTATGTGTGTGTGTGTGTGGGAGAAAAAGAGAGAGAGAGAGAGAGTGTATCGGCCTAGTCTCTGCGTCCAAAGCCTGGGGATTTCCTGAGGACCCTAGGCACCTCTCTGGGCAACATATGGACCTGGCAGATGGACAGAAATAGAGAAAGACAAATCTTATTCACCTACTTTACTATACGAATATAAAAAATTAAATAAAACAAAAGATAATTTGCATCTTTGACCATCCCTCCTTCTCTGTGTCTTATTGACTCTGTTCTCTCCTCCTCTTCATCAGCTGTTAGGTCAACAACACCGGGCCCACGTGGCTTCTCCTCTTCACTCCTCCTATCCTTCTTTCCTCCTATTTAAGAGGGAGTGAGAGGGGGTGAGAGGGGGTGAGAGGGGGTGAGAGGGAGTGAGAGGGGGTGAGAGGGAGTGAGAGGGGGTGAGAGGGGGTGAGAGGGAGTGAGAGGGGGTGAGAGGGAGTGAGAGGGAGTGAGAGGGAGTGAGAGGGAGTGAGAGGGGGTGAGAGGGGAGTGAGAGGGGGTGAGAGGGAGTGAGAGGGGGTGAGAGGGGGTGAGAGGGAGTGAGAGGGGGTGAGAGGGGGTGAGAGGGAGTGAGAGGGGGTGAGAGGGGGTGAGAGGGAGTGAGAGGGAGTGAGAGGGGGTGAGAGGGGGTGAGAGGGAGTGAGAGGGGGTGAGAGGGAGTGAGAGGGAGTGAGAGGGAGTGAGAGGGAGTGAGAGGGGGTGAGAGGGAGTGAGAGGGAGTGAGAGGGGGTGAGAGGGGGTGAGAGGGAGTGAGAGGGAGTGAGAGGGAGTGAGAGGGAGTGAGAGGGGTGAGAGGGAGTGAGAGGGGGGTGAGAGGGAGTGAGAGGGAGTGAGAGGGGGTGAGAGGGAGTGAGAGGGAGTGAGAGGGGGTGAGAGGGAGTGAGAGGGGGGTGAGAGGGAGTGAGAGGGGGTGAGAGGGGTGAGAGGGTGTGAGAGGGAGTGAGAGGGTGTGAGTGGGGGGTGAGAGGGTGTGAGAGGGAGTGAGAGGGAGTGAGAGGGGGTGAGAGGGGGTGAGAGGGGGTGAGAGGGAGTGAGAGGGAGTGAGAGGGGGTGAGAGGGGGTGAGAGGGAGTGAGAGGGAGTGAGAGGGGGTGAGAGGGTGTGAGAGGGGGTGAGAGGGTGTGAGAGGGGGGTGAGAGGGTTTGAGAGGGAGTGAGAGGGGGGTGAGAGGGTGTGAGAGGGGGTGAGAGGGTGTGAGAGGGGGTGAGAGGGGGTGAGAGGGTGAGAGGGAGTGAGAGGGGGGTGAGAGGGTGAGAGGGGGGTGAGAGGGTGTGAGAGGGGTGAGAGGGTGTTAAAGGGAGTGAGAGGGAATGAGAGGGAGTGAGAGGGAGTGAGAGGGGGTGAGAGGGAGTGAGAGGGAGTGAGAGGGGGTGAGAGGGAGTGAGAGGGGGTGAGAGGGAGTGAGAGGGGGTGAGAGGGAGTGAGAGGGGTGTGAGAGGGGGTGAGAGGGGCGTGAGAGTGGGTGAGAGGGAGTGAGAGGGAGTGAGAGGGGGTGAGAGGGTGTGAGAGGGGGTGAGAGGGTGTGAGAGGGGGGTGAGAGGGAGTGAGAGGGAGTGAGAGGGGGTGAGAGGGTATGAGAAGGAGTGAGAGAGTATGAGAGGGGGTGAGAGGGGGTGAGAGGGTGTGAGAGGGAGTGAGAGGGGGTGAGAGGGTGTGAGAGGGAGTGAGAGGGGGTGAGAGGCAGTGAGAGGGAGTGAGAGGGGGTGAGAGGGAGTGAGAGGGGGGTGAGAGGGAGTGAGAGGGAGTGAGAGGGGGGTGAGAGGGTGGGAGAGGGGGGTGAGAGGCGGTGAGAGGCGGTGAGAGGGAGTGAGAGGGTGTGAGAGGGAGTGAGAGGGGGGTAGAGGCGGTGAGAGGGAGTGAGAGGGGTGAGAGGGAGTGAGAGGGGGGTGAGAGGGAGTGAGAGGGAGTGAGAGGGGGTGAGAGGGTGTGAGAGGGGGTGAGAGGGTGTGAGAGGGGGTGAGAGGGTGTGAGAGGGAGTGAGAGGGGGTGAGAGGGTGTGAGAGGGGTGAGAGGGTGTGAGAGGGGGTGAGAGGGAGTGAGAGGGTGTGAGAGGGAGTGAGAGGGGGTGAGAGGGTGTGAGAGGGGGGTGAGAGGGTGTGAGAGGGGGTGAGAGGGTGTTAAAGGGAGTGAGAGGGAATGAGAGGGAGTGAGAGGGAGTGAGAGGGGGTGAGAGGGAGTGAGAGGGAGTGAGAGGGGGGTGAGAGGGAGTGAGAGGGGGTGAGAGGGAGTGAGAGGGGGTGAGAGGAGTGAGAGGGTGTAGAGGGGGTGAGAGGCAGTGAGAGTGGGTGAGAGGGAGTGAGAGGGGGTGAGAGGGTGTGAGAGGGGGTGAGAGGGGGTGAGAGGGGGTGAGAGGGTGTGAGAGGGAGTGAGAGGGGGTGAGAGGGTGTGAGAGGGGTGAGAGGGTGTGAGAGGGGGTGAGAGGGGGTGAGAGGGTGTTAAAGGGGAGTGAGAGGGAATGAGAGGGAGTGAGAGGGAGTGAGAGGGGGTGAGAGGGAGTGAGAGGGAGTGAGAGGGGGGTGAGAGGGAGTGAGAGGGGGTGAGAGGAAGTGAGAGGGGTGAGAGGGAGTGAGAGGGAGTGAGAGGGGGTGAGAGGGGGTGAGAGGGAGTGAGAGGGAGTGAGAGGGGGTGAGAGGGAGTGAGAGGGGGTGAGAGGGTGTGAGAGGGAGTGAGAGGGTGTGAGAGGGAGTGAGAGGGTGTGAGAGGGTGAGAGGGAGTGAGAGGAGAGTGAGAGGTGTGTGAGAGGGTGTAGTGGGGGTGAGAGGGGGTGAGAGGGAGTGAGAGGGAGTGAGAGGGAGTGAGAGGGGGTGAGAGGGATTGAGAGGGGGGTGAGAGGGAGTGAGAGGGAGTGAGAGGGAGTGAGAGGGGGTGAGAGGGTTGAGAGGGAGTGAGAGGGTGTGAGAGGGATTGAGAGGGGGTGAGAGGGAGTGAGAGGGAGTGAGAGGGTGTGAGAGGGTGTGAGAGGGTGTGAGAGGGGGGTGAGAGGGTGTGAGAGGGATTGAGAGGGGGTGAGAGGGAGTGAGAGGGAGTGAGAGGGGTGAGAGGGTGTGAGAGGGAGTGAGAGTGGGTGAGAGGGTGTGAGAGGGAGTGAGAGGGTGTGAGAGGGAGTGAGAGGGTGTGAGAGGGAGTGAGAGGGTGTGAGAGGGAGTGAGAGGGGGTGAGAGGGTGTGAGAGGGGGTGAGAGGGAGTGAGAGGGAGTGAGAGGTGTGAGAGGGGGTGAGAGGGAGTGAGAGGGAGTGAGAGGGGGTGAGAGGGTGTGAGAGGGTGTGAGAGGGGGTGAGAGGGTGTGAGAGGGGGTGAGAGGGAGTGAGAGGGAGTGAGAGGGGGTGAGAGGGTGTGAGAGGGGGTGAGAGGGTGTGAGAGGGGGGTGAGAGGGTGTGAGAGGGGGTGAGAGGGTGTGAGAGGGAGTGAGAGGGGGTGAGAGGGTGGAGAGGGTGTGAGAGGGGGTGAGAGGGTGTGAGAGGGGGGTGAGAGGGTGTGAGAGGGAGTGAGAGGATGTGAGAGGGGGGTGAGAGGGGTGTGAGAGGGATTGAGAGGGGGTGAGAGGGAGTGAGAGGGAGTGAGAGGGAGTGAGAGGGGGTGAGAGGGTGTGAGAGGGGGTGAGAGGGTGTGAGAGGGAGTGAGAGTGGGTGAGAGGGTGTGAGAGGGAGTGAGAGGGTGTGAGAGGGAGTGAGAGGGTGTGAGAGGGAGTGAGAGGGTGTGAGAGGGGGTGAGAGGGAGTGAGAGGGAGTGAGAGGGGGTGAGAGGGTGTGAGAGGGTGTGAGAGGGGGTGAGAGGGTGTGAGAGGGAGTGAGAGGGAGTGAGAGGGTGTGAGAGGGGGGTGAGAGGGAGTGAGAGGGAGTGAGAGGGGGTGAGAGGGTGTGAGAGGGGGTGAGAGGGGGTGAGAGGGTGAGAGGGGGGTGAGAGGGTGTGAGAGGGAGTGAGAGGGGGTGAGAGGGTGTGAGAGGGGGTGCGAGGGTGTGAGAGGGGGTGAGAGGGTGTGAGAGGGGGTGAGAGGGTGTGAGAGGGAGTGAGAGGGGGTGAGAGGGAGTGAGAGGGGGTGAGAGGGTGTGAGAGGGTGTGAGAGGGGGGGAGAGGGAGCGAGAGGGAGTGAGAGGGGGTGAGAGGGGTGAGAGGGTGTGAGAGGGTGTAGAGGGGGTGAGAGGGTGTGAGAGGGAGTGAGAGGGGGTGAGAGGGTGAGAGAGAGGGTGAGAGGGTTGAGAGGGGGTGAGAGGGTGTGAGAGGGAGTGAGAGGGGGTGAGAGGGTGTGAGAGGGTGTGAGAGGGGGTGAGAGGGTGTGAGAGGGTGTGAGAGGGAGTGAGAGGGAGTGAGAGGGAGTGAGAGGGGGTGAGAGGGTGTGAGAGGGTGTGAGAGGGGGGTGAGAGGGTGTGAGAGGGGGTGAGAGGGTGTGAGAGGGTCTGAGAGGGTGTGAGAGGGAGTGAGAGTGGGTGAGAGGGTGTGAGAGGGAGTGAGAGGGTGTGAGAGGGAGTGAGAGGGTGTGAGAGGGAGTGAGAGGGTGTAGAGGGGGTGAGAGGGAGTGAGAGGGAGTGAGAGGGGGTGAGAGGGTGTGAGAGGGTGAGAGGGGGTGAGAGGGTGTGAGAGGGGGTGAGAGGGAGTGAGAGGGAGTGAGAGGGTGTGAGAGGGGGTGAGAGGGAGTGAGAGGGAGTGAGAGGGGGCTGAGAGGGTGTGAGAGGGTGTGAGAGGGGGTGAGAGGGTGTGAGAGGGGGTGAGAGGGAGTGAGAGGGAGTGAGAGGGGGGTGAAAGGGGTGTGAGAGGGGGTGAGAGGGTGTGAGAGGGGGTGAGAGGGTGTGAGAGGGGTGAGAGGGTGAGAGGGAGTGAGAGGGGGTGAGAGGGTGTGAGAGGGGGTGAGAGGTGTGAGAGGGGGTGAGAGGGGGTGAGAGGGTGTGAGAGGGAGTGAGAGGGTGTGAGAGGGGGTGAGAGGGTGTGAGAGGGATTGAGAGGGGGGTGAGAGGGAGTGAGAGGGAGTGAGAGGGGGTGAGAGGGTGTGAGAGGGGGTGAGAGGGGGTGAGAGGGTGTGAGAGGGAGTGAGAGTGGGTGAGAGGGTGTGAGAGGGAGTGAGAGGGTGTGAGAGGGAGTGAGAGGGTGTGAGAGGGAGTGAGAGGGTGTGAGAGGGGGTGAGAGGGAGTGAGAGGGAGTGAGAGGGGGTGAGAGGGGTGAGAGGGTGTGAGAGGGTGAGAGGGTTGAGAGGGAGTGAGAGGGTGTGAGAGGGGGGTGAGAGGGAGTGAGAGGGAGTAGAGGGGTGAGAGGGTGTGAGAGGGTGAGAGGGTGTGAGAGGGTGTGAGAGGGGTGAGAGGGAGTGAGAGGGAGTGAGAGGGTGAGAGGGTGAGAGGGGTGAGAGGGTGTGAGAGGGGGTGAGAGGGTGTGAGAGGGGGTGAGAGGTGTGAGAGGGAGTGAGAGGGGGTGAGAGGGTGTGAGAGGGTGTGAGAGGGGGTGAGAGGGTGTAGAGGGGGGTGAGAGGGTGTAGAGGGAGTGAGAGGGAGTGAGAGGGGGTGAGAGGGTGTGAGAGGGTGTGAGAGGGGGTGAGAGGGTGTGAGAGGGTGAGAGGGTGAGAGGGTCTGAGAGGGAGTGAGAGGGTGTGAGAGGGAGTGAGAGGGAGTGAGAAGGAGTGAGAGGGAGAGACAGGGAGTGAGAGGGGGTGAGATGGAGTGAGAGGGGGTGAGATGGAGTGAGAGGGGGGTGAGAGGGGGTGAGATGGAGTGAGAGGGGGTGAGAGGGGGGTGAGAGGGGGTGAGATGGAGTGAGAGGGGGGTGAGAGGGAGTGAGAGGGGGTGAGAGGGGGGTGAGATGGAGTGAGAGGGGGTGAGAGGGGGTGAGAGGGGGTGAGATGGAGTGAGAGGGGGTGAGAGGGGGTGAGAGGGAGTGAGAGGGGGTGAGAGGAGTGAGAGGGGGTGAGAGGGAGTGAGAGGGGGGTGAGAGGTGAGAGGGGGTGAGAGGGGGGTGAGAGGGAGTGAGAGGGGGTGAGAGGGGTTGAGAGGGGTTGAGAGATCATGGGGAGAGAGGGACAGGGTGCAAGGGGAGAAAGGGGGAGATATGACCCCCCAAAAAAAACACAGCGAGAGAAAATAGGATGCCATCACCGAAAAGAGAAAGAAGGTGAAAGTGTGTGAACAAACAAGTAACTAACGACTCTCTGTAGAGTTAGTAGAACAACATATCCTCCAGACCTCTTCTGGGGTACATACTCTCTTCCTCCTCTCTCCTTCCCTCCATCCTTCTCTTTCCTAGAGGGCTGTTTGTACGGAGCCAGGTTGTTGTTGCTACGGCGACAGGGGGCTGCCATCACACCAGCATGGAGGGAGAGATCCTGGTTCGAATCCAGCCGTAACCGGTGACCTTTGAAATGATTTAATTGCATGAGCAACTTATTAACACTAATGCCGAAAATCATGCATTCATAGATGAGGGGATGTAGCTCAGTGGTAGAGCGCATGCTTTGCATGTATGAGGCCCCGGGTTCAATCCTCGGCATCTCCATGGACCCTCCAATCTCAGCATGTCAAGCTTTGAAAAGGCAGCTGTGATTCAGCATCTCTTTCCCTCCCGAGTGGCGCAGTGGTCTAGTGCATCGCTGTGACACTAGAGATCCTGGTTCGTAGCCGGCCGCGACCGGGAGACCCTCGGGGCGGCGCACAATTGGCCCAGGGGAGGGAATGGCCCGCAGGGATGTAGCTCAGTTGGTAGAGCATGGCATTTGCAACCCAGGGTTGTGTGTTCGATTTCCACGGGGGGCCAGTATGAAAAATCAATAAAAAATAATGTATGCACTCACTAACTGTAAATTGCTCTGGATAAGAGCGTCTGCTAAATGACTGTAATGTAAAATGTTTACCTTTGATATCCCGCGCATGAGTATCCATGAATAAACAGAATATTCCTCATATGGAATAGTAACTGAAATATGGACACTGACTGTAGGCCTATCACCTCTCATGTAGCATAATCAAATCTTAACTCCTGCAGAATTACGCATTTCTTGCAGTAAAATGATACAACAAATGTTAATTTTGTCTTGGGAACAGGAGTGGAGAAATCTCTTGAGGAAAAGCGAATGCCTGTGTGATGTATTATCTTTGACACTGTTATGCAAGCAGACAAGCACAATCTTTCCACTGTTTTGGAGTTATTGCGTTTTCTCCCTGGTCACTAAATGAAACAGACAACTTTACCAGTGTTAACTAGATTACTAATGCATTCATTCTATAAATGTAAGACATTATTCTTGTGAGCACTACTTTATTTAGTCTTCTGGGGCAACAAGTTATGACAGAAGAAAAGCTGCATGTATCTAACTATAGTTGACAAACAAATGTGGGAAAAAAAAATTTATAATTTTTTTATTTCACCTTTATTTAACCAGGTAAGCCGGTTGAGAACAAGTTCTCATTTACAACTGCGACCTGGCCAAGATAAAGCAAAGCAGTGCGATAAAAAACAAACAAAAAAAACACAGAGTTACATATGGGGTAAAACAAAACATCAATCAATCAATCAATTTTATTTTATATAGCCCTTCTTACATCAGCTAATATCTCGAAGTGCTGTACAGAAACCCAGCCTAAAACCCCAAACAGCTAGTAATGCAGGTGTAGAAGCACGGTGGCTAGGAAAAACTCCCTAGAAAGGCCAAAACCTAGGAAGAAACCTAGAGAGGAACCAGGCTATGAGGGGTGGCCAGTCCTCTTCTGGCTGTGCCGGGTGGAGATTATAACAGAACCATGCCAAGATGTTCAAAAATGTTCATAAGTGACAAGCATGGTCAAATAATAATCAGGAATAAATCTCAATAAATCAACATAAAGTCAAAAATACAAACAGAAAAGATATAAACCTATGGCCAAGTAAATGTCAGAAATTATAAACAGAAAGTTAGGGCTATACGGTCCAGTACGGAGTATATATATCAGCAACAATACATTATTATGGAATTATGGTGGACTGAACTGTGCAGGTAGCCTACTTTTTGAAGTGATTTGTTTGTCAGTCAGATGAAAACGTCATACAACACCCATGATATGCGAAACAGCCTCCGCGAAAAACAACAGGAAACGGGATAAGATGTTTACGTGCCACAGTACACCGTCTAAAATCAGCATAGCCCAGGCGTCTTATCCGGGTCTCTCATAACCCGAAAAAGTTTGTATCTCGGTTATTGGAAACTGGATATTATGTTTCTATGCGGTGAACTCAAAAACAGAATACTTGATTATCCCGAATAATAACGGGATATTGGTGTGCTTGTAAACGTGGTCATTGCCGTGAACTACCTTTAACACCTATTGATGATAGCTAGTATCTTCTGGTGGGGGAAGTTTTAGGAGCCCCAAGGCTTACTAAACGTTAACACGCATCGCTTAAGGATAAGGAACGTATCTTTCATATCAGCTTCAAATAATTTTCTAAAAACAAAAGGTTAAATTACTACACACCTTTATATGGTTCCCATAAAGGCATGCTACAGGGCTTGTTTTATGGAAAACAGACGGAAGGTGCTGATTAGCTATGGGTGTCCCTGAACACCTTGGTGTAAACGGAAGACAGATGCCACAAATGTATGTTTGTTGTCAGTGAAAAATACTGTCGGCTGCAACTGTTAAAACCGGTTAAAACAGTGTACAGTAACTGTATATTTAGCATTTGTGAAATTATTTTGATGTGATATGAAAGTAGAGGGCTTTATGTTTCTAGAACGTACCGATTCCCGTTTAGATAGAGTATTTGGCTGTTTTTTGGCTTCCACAGCCAATTCACCTGTAAAACAGAACATGTCATTGGACTTTAAGGAAAAACGTTAGGCTCCTTCAGTCCATCACTGGGCTGGCTAGCAAGCTACGAAATCAATCTCACCTGTCACTGTCTGCTCTGCTAGTATTTAAAACAGCGCGTTGGGCGCATACACGGAATGTGAGGACAATATCTGTTTTTTTTGATGAATTGTTACATCAAAAATTAATTTTAGTTCACACGTTAAATTGTTTGTTACTGTTTCCACCGGAAGACTCTAAGGACACCGCTGACCTGCTAAACGACTAATCAAAATCTAAAACGGACTCCTACCTTAACCCTAAACTAATTTTAACCAATTGTGAGATTAAAAATCGGTTTGTGGGTCAGGAGTGTCCGTCGCTAATATTTTCCAAAGGATCATGTGACATGCATGGAGGAAAGTTTGATACAAACCGATTGCGCCATCTGTCGACGAGAATGCAACTGTAAAAGTTACAAATGTATCTTGTATCAACTAAAGACAAAATGCAACAATGTAGCTTCATGCACAAAATAATTATATAAAAAAAACCTTGAGCAAGGCACTTAACACTAATTGCTCCTGTACGTCGCTCTGGATAAGAGCGTCTGCTAAATGACTAAAATGTCATTAAACGCGAGGTAGGAAGCCTACATGGAAACCAAATGTTAACCTTTTGTGTAAAATATTCGCAATAACTGAAGATATTATAATTAAATATTACGTCAGTAAACATGCGACTTTCAATGGGTATTGATTGTTATCTATTACCCTACAAATGCGTAGCCCAATGATTTCCAGATAAATAAACCGTTATGCAACGGTTTTCCCTTATGCAATGCAGGCTCCCATGTGCAGTTAACGTTCAGAATCGCCCCTCAGAACAGAACACACAAGGAGAGATTCCGTTGGATTCCACCAACAAGACCCAACAACGACCAACAGGAATCTACTGCCTCACGGACGTCTACACCTACCTACTCTCTATAGCTCTCTCTATTCTCACTCACCCGCTCTCCCTCACCCACTCTTGCTCCCCTCTCTCTCGCTCTCTCTTCCCCCTCTCCCTCCCTCGCTCACACACACACAGTAGGTCAAAGACTGATACTTTCCAGGAAACAGATTTAATATTGAGCAACAACCAACCTCACCATGATTGTCAAAGTAAGAGTCATTGAACATACAGCAGCATCCAGAACCCACCACACCCATCAAACACACCAGGAAAACAATCTTGCAAAACGGTAAAAAAAAAAAACGAGAGACCTTAAGCAAGTCAAGTTGGCAACATGAGAAGAAAGTCTTTGAAATGCCGCATTCACGACAACTCGGAAACTCAGAACCTCAGAGTTCAAATTTGCGTAAGCTTATTTTTTTGCGGAGCTTCCTATTGGTTGATTATGATACTTTCCTAGTGGGAAACTCGGACCTCATCTTTCTATAACGAGTTTCCAAGTCGGACATTTAAGAGTTTCCGAGTTCTGCTACAGATAAACAAAAATACAACAATTTGATACAAGGCACATTATAGATAGAATGATCGTAAAAATATATATATTCACAGAAAACGAAAACCCATTAATATAGTAGTCATTCAAACACCTGTCCATAAATATAAAAACATATTTATATATTTTTCCATTTATATACTATATTGTACAGTTATAGAAACTATAATATCGTTCCCTACCATGCATATATAGCCTTCTGGTTGTCTTTCCCTTATGAGTAGTCAGGCACTTATCCACTATACAGAAATTCTCAAATACACTGGCCAAGAATCGACTGCAGATTCACACTCAAAAATAACAAAGCCACTTATAGAAAAAAAACGAAAACACCAGAACAAATTCAAACACATTGATATGAAAAGGATGATAAAAGTTTCTATACATTAACCCACAACAAACACCACTTATAGAAAGAAAAAAAAAATAGAAAAACCAACAGTATTATATAGTGGAGTTTATTCTAACCTGAGAATCAGAATCCTATACAATCTCAGCCTGGTACCAGATCTGTGTATTGTCTTGCCAACTCCTATGGTCATAGTCTTGTCAAACACCATAGGAGATGGCTATACAACACAAACAGACCAGGAATCAGGCTAGAATAATCACACTGTGCTTTCCCAATATGCACGTAGTAAATCTCTTCTATAGAAGTTGAATCCCTTCCAAGTCCTATTGGATATGAATGTAAACATGATTGGCACTTTGTTTCACAGTCTCTGTCATTAAACAGTCATTACAGTTGTATAAGATAGGGTTTGGGGTCAATTCCATTTCAATTCAGAAAGTAAAACAAATTCCAATTCCAAATGTTCCTCAAAAGCATTGAAGAGAATTGGAATTTTCAGTGTACTTCCTGAATTGACTGGAATTGAAAAGGAATTGAGACCAACCCTGGCATTGCAGTAAATACAACACCTTACAGTAGTATAGGGTGCAATATTTCCTATTGCCCACCATTTGGAACTTTCAGTAGTGTAAACCCAAAACAAACATTGGTTATTTGCATCAATCAAATGCATAATAGCATTAAAACACACAGGATAAATTCATAGCAAAGTACATCTGTAAATATATTAATCCCTTTACTGAATATATTAGAGAGTTGTGTTTTTTCTTTGTACAGATAAACATCAGGAGGAGAGTTCCAGGTAAAACCCAGAATAATCTCAAACTGAGGCATAATCTCAATCCTAATCTCACATGTTGTTTCATATGTAAAATGGATGTTCCTTTAACGTTTCAGATTTACCTGATGACAGTTTTGACAAACACAACCGTTATCCTATTCCTACCTCTCCTCCATCCCCCCCTCTTTCTACTGCGCCCCCGACCCTGTAGTATCATCACTATCCTGACCATTCGAAAGCGGCGACCCAGGCATCGATTCCTCACCCCCCTCACCTGCCCCTCTCCCCCCTTTCGCCCCCTTCCCCCGCAGGAAGGCGGAGTTGGGGTGGAGGGCGTGGTAGTGTTTGAGCAGTGCATCCTGGGAAGGGGCGGTGTGGCCACACTCCTCACAGACGTAGAGTTTGTTGCGTCTCTCTTTATAGGCGTACTGCAGGGTCACACCGTGGATCTTCTTCATGTGAGACTCTAGAGAGCAGCGCTGGGTGAAGGCCTTGTCGCAGAGAGAACACTTGTAGGGACGCACTCCTAGAGAGGGAGGGAGAGAGGGATCGGGTTAGAGGTGGAGGGAGAGAGGGAGGGAGGGACGGGTTAGAGGTGGAGGGAGAGAGGGACGGGTTAGAGGTGGAGGGAGAGAGGGACGGGTTAGAGGTGGAGGGAGAGAGAGGGAGGGAGGGAGGGGTTAGAGGTGGAGGGAGAGAGGGACGGGTTAGAGGTGGAGGGAGAGAGGGACGGGTTAGAGGTGGAGGGAGAGAGAGGGAGGGAGGGAGGGGTTAGAGGTGGAGGGAGAGAGGGAGGGGTTAGAGGTGGAGGGAGGGAGAGAGGGACGGGTTAGAGGATGGAGGGAGAGAGAGGGAGGGAGGGAGGGGTTAGAGGTGGAGGGAGAGAGGGAGGGACGGGTTAGAGGTGGAGGGAGGGAGGGAGGGAGGGACGGGGTTAGAGGTGGAGGGAGAGAGAGGGAGGGAGGGAGGGGTTAGGAGGTGGAGGGAGGGAGGGAGGGAGGGACGGGTTAGAGGTGGAGGGAGGGAGGGAGGGAGGGACGGGTTAGAGGTAGAGGGAGAGAGAGAGGGACGGGTTAGAGGTGGAGGGAGGGAGGGAGGGAGGGACGGGTTAGAGGTGGAGGGAGAGAGAGGGAGGGAGGAGGGGTTAGGAGGTGGAGGGAGGGAGGGAGGGAGGGACGGGTTAGAGGTGGAGGGAGAGAGGGAGGGTTAGAGGTGGAGGGAGAGAGAGAGGGACGGGTTAGAGGTAGAGGGAGAGAGAGGGAGGGAGGGAGGGGTTAGAGGTGGAGGGAGGGAGGGAGGGAGGGACGGGTTAGAGGTGGAGGGAGGGAGGGAGGGAGGGAGGTTAGAGGTGGAGGGAGGGAGGGAGGGAGGGACGGGTTAGAGGTGGAGGGAGAGAGGGAGGGGTTAGAGGTGGAGGGAGAGAGAGAGGGACGGGTTAGAGGTAGAGGGAGAGAGAGGGAGGGGTTAGAGGTGGAGGGAGGGAGGGACGGGTTAGAGGTGGAGGGAGAGAGGGAGGGGTTAGAGGTGGAGGGAGAGAGGGAGGGAGGGACGGGTTAGAGGTGGAGGGAGGGAGGGAGGGAGGGACGGGTTAGAGGTGGAGGGAGAGAGGGAGGAGGGAGGGGTTAGAGGTGGAGGGAGGGAGGGAGGGACGGGTTAGAGGTGGAGGGAGGGAGGAGGGAGGGAGGGACGGGTTAGGAGGTGGAGGGAGAGAGGGAGGGAGGGACGGGTTAGAGGTGGAGGGAGAGAGGGAGGGAGGGACGGGTTAGAGGTGGAGGGAGAGAGGGAGGGAGGGACGGGTTAGAGGTGGAGGGAGGGAGGGAGGGAGGGACGGGTTAGAGGTGGAGGGAGGGAGGGAGGGGTTAGAGGTGGAGGGAGAGAGGGACCGGGTTAGAGGTAGAGGGAGAGAGAGGGACGGGTTAGAGGTGGAGGGAGGGAGGGAGGGAGGGACGAGTTAGAGGTGGAGGGAGAGAGAGGGAGGGAGGAGGGGTTAGAGGTGGAGGGAGGGAGGGAGGGAGGGACGGTTAGAGGTGGAGGGAGGGAGGGAGGAGGGAGGGACGGTTAGAGGTGGAGGGAGAGAGGGAGGGAGGGAGGGGTTAGAGGTGGAGGGAGGGAGGGAGGGAGGGACGGGTTAGAGGTGGAGGGAGGGAGGGAGGGAGGGACAGGTTAGAGGTGGAGGGAGAGAGAGGGAGGAGGGAGGGGTTAGAGGTGGAGGGAGGAGGGAGGGAGGGACGGGTTAGAGGTGGAGGGAGGGAGGGAGGGAGGGACGGTTAGAGGTGGAGGGAGGGAGGAGGGAGGGACGGGTTAGAGGTGGAGGGAGAGAGGGAGGGGTTAGAGGTGGAGGGAGAGAGAGAGGGATCGGGTTAGAGGTAGAGGGAGAGAGAGGGAGGGAGGGAGGGGTTAGAGGTGGAGGGAGGGAGGGAGGGAGGGATCTTAGAGGTGAGGGAGGGAGGGAGGGAGGGACGGGTTAGGAGGTGGAGGGAGGGAGGGAGGGAGGGACGGTTAGAGGTGGAGGGAGGGAGGGAGGGAGGGACGGGTTAGAGGTGGAGGGAGGGAGGGAGGGAGGGACGGGTTAGAGGTGGAGGGAGAGAGGGAGGGAGGGACGGGGTAGAGGTGGAGGGAGAGAGGGAGGGAGGGACGGGTTAGAGGTGGAGGGAGGGAGGGAGGGAGGGAGGGACGAGTTAGAGGTGGAGGGAGGGAGGGAGGGAGGGACGGGTTAGAGGTAGGAGGGAGGGAGGGAGGGAGGGACGGGTTAGAGGTGGAGGGAGAGAGGGAGGGAGGGACGTTAGAGGTGGAGGGAGAGAGAGAGGGACGGGTTAGAGGTGGAGGGAGAGAGGGAGGGAGGGAGGGTTAGAGGTGGAGGGAGAGAGGGACGGGTTAGAGGTGGAGGGAGAGAGGGACGGGTTAGAGGTGGAGGGAGAGAGAGAGGGACGGGTTAGAGGTGGAGGGAGAGAGCAAACTAGAATGCTATTTGGCCCTAAACAGAGAGTACACAGTGGCAGAATACCTGACCACTGTGACTGACCCAAACTTAAGGAAAGCTTTGACTATGTACAGACTCAGTGACCATAGCCTTGCTATTGAGAAAGGCCACCGTAGGCAGACCTGGCTCTCAAGAGAAGACAGGCTATGTGCACACTGCCCACAAAATGAGGTGGAAACTGAGCTGCACTTCCTAACCTCCTGCCAAATGTATGACCATATTAGAGACACATATTTCCCTCAGATTACAGCGATCCACAAAGAATTCAAAACAAACCCAATTTTGATAAACTCCCTTATCTACTGGTGAAAAACCACAGTGTGCCATCACAGCTGCAAGATTTGTGACCTGTTGCCACAAGAAAAGGGCAACCAGTGAAGAACAAACACCATTGTAAATACAACCCATATTTATGTTTATTTATTTTCCCATTTGTACTTTAACTATTTGCACATTGTTACAACACTGTATATATACATAATATGACATTTGAAATGTCTTTATTCTTTTGAAACTTCTGAGTGTAATGTTTACTGTTAATATTTATTGTTTATTTCACTTTTGTTTACTATCTACTTCACTTGCTTTGGCAATGTTAACATACGTTTCCCATGCCAATAAAGCCCTTAAATTGAAAAATTGAAATTGAATTGAGAGGGATGGATTAGAGGTGGAGGGAGAGAGGGACAGGTTAGAGGTGGAGGGAGAGAGGGACGGGTTAGAGGTGGAGGGAGAGAGGGACGGATTAGAGGTGGAGGGAGAGAGGGACGGGTTAGAGGTGGAGGGAGAGAGGGACGGATTAGAGGTGGAGGGAGAGAGGGACGGGTTAGAGGTGGAGGGAGAGAGGGACGGATTAGAGGTGGAGGGAGAGAGGGACGATTAGAGGTGGAGGGAGAGAGGGACTGGATTAGAGGTGGAGGGAGGGAGGACGGATTAGAGGTGGAGGGAGAGAGGGACGGGTTAGAGGTGGAGGGAGGGAGGGACGGATTAGAGGTGGAGGGAGAGAGGGACGGATTAGAGGTGGAGGGAGAGAGAGACGGATTAGAGGTGGAGGGAGAGAGGGACGGATTAGAGGTGGAGGGAGAGAGGGACGGGTTAGAGGTGGAGGGAGAGAGGGACGGATTAGAGGTGGAGGGAGAGAGGGACGGGTTAGAGGTGGAGGGAGAGAGGGACGGGTTAGAGGTGGAAGGAGAGAGGGACGGGTTAGACGTGGAGGGAGAGAGAGACGGATTAGAGGTGGAGGGAGAGAGGGACGGATTAGAGGTGGAGGGAGAGAGGGACGGGTTAGAGGTGGAGGGAGAGAGACGGATTAGAGGTGGAGGGAGAGAGGGACGGATTAGAGGTGGAGGGAGAGAGGGACGGATTAGAGGTGGAGGGAGAGAGGGACGTTAGAGGTGGAAGGAGAGAGGGACGGGTTAGACGTGGAGGGAGAGAGAGACGGATTAGAGGTGGAAGGAGAGAGGGACGGATTAGAGGTGGAGGGAGAGAGAGAGGGGTTAGAGGTGGAGGGAGAGAGGGACGGGTTAGAGGTGGAGGGAGAGAGGGACGGGTTAGAGGTGGAGGGAGAGAGGGACGGGTTAGAGGTGGAGGGAGAGAGGGACGGATTAGAGGTGGAGGGAGAGAGAGAGGGACGGGTTAGAGGTGGAGGGAGAGAGAGGGAGGGAGGGACGGGTTAGAGGTGGAGGGAGAGAGGGACGGGTTAGAGGTGGAGGGAGAGAGGGACGGGTTAGAGGTGGAGGGAGAGAAGAGGAACGAGATAAGATGGAGTAGCACTAGGTGGAGTGAGGGGTAGGTGGAGTGGTTAATGGTTGGTGTGGTGTACATGTGAGTCTGTTCGCCTTACTGTCCATGCTCCTGTGTGTATGTGTGACCTACCTGTGTGTGTGTGTGTGTGTGTGTGTGTGTGTCTGACATACCTGTGTGTGTTCTGACATGTCTCTTCAGGTCGAAGGTGTCATTGAATCCTTTACCACAGTGGTTACACAG